>NC_074697.1:14843693-14973903 GCF_029448725.1 Salvelinus fontinalis | reverse complement strand
ACCCCCCCCCTCTCTGTATTCCAGCGGCAGGGGCAGCGTGTACTAACCTCCCCATCTGTATTCCAGCGGCAGGGGCAGCGTGTACTAACCCCCCCCCCCCCCCCCCGCCCCCCCCCCCTGTATTCCAGCGGCAGGGGCAGCGTGTACTAACCCCCCCCCCTCTCTGTATTCCAGCGGCAGGGGCAGCGTGTACTAACCTCCCCCCCCCTCTGTATTCCAGCGGCAGGGGCAGCGTGTACTAACCCCCCCCCCTCTCTGTATTCCAGCGGCAGGGGCAGCGTGTACTAACCTCCCCCCCCCTCTGTATTCCAGCGGCAGGGGCAGCGTGTACTAACCCCCCCCCCTGTATTCCAGCGGCAGGGGCAGCGTGTACTAACCCCCCCCCCCCCCCTCTGTATTCCAGCGGCAGGGGCAGCGTGTACTAACCCCCCCCCCCCCCCCCCCCTCTGTATTCCAGCGGCAGGGGCAGCGTGTACTAACACCCCCCCCCCCCCCCCTCTGTATTCCAGCGGCAGGGGCAGCGTGTACTAACCCCCCCCCCCCCCCCCCCCCTCTGTATTCCAGCGGCAGGGGCAGCGTGTACTAACCCCCCCCCCTCCGCATCTGTATTCCAGCGGCAGGGGCAGCGTGTACTAACCCCCCCCCGACCCCCCCCCCCCTCTGTATTCCAGCGGCAGGGGCAGCGTGTACTAACCCCCCCCCCCCCCTCTGTATTCCAGCGGCAGGGGCAGCGTGTACTAGACCCCCCCCCCCCCCCCCCCCTCTGTATTCCAGCGGCAGGGGCAGCGTGTACTAACCCCCCCCCCCCCCTCTGTATTCCAGCGGCAGGGGCAGCGTGTACTAACCCCCGCCCCCCGCCCCCCCCCCCTCTGTATTCCAGCGGCAGGGGCAGCGTGTACTAACCCCCCCCCCCCCCCCCCCCCTCTGTATTCCAGCGGCAGGGGCAGCGTGTACTAGCCCCCGCCCCCCCCCCCCCTCTGTATTCCAGCGGCAGGGGCAGCGTGTACTAACCCGCCCCCCCCCCCCCCTCTGTATTCCAGCGGCAGGGGCAGCGTGTACTAACCCCCCCCCCCCCCCCCCCCCTCTGTATTCCAGCGGCAGGGGCAGCGTGTACTAACCCCCCCCCCCCTCTGTATTCCAGCGGCAGGGGCAGCGTGTACTAACCCCCCCCCCCCCCCCCCCCTCTGTATTCCAGCGGCAGGGGCAGCGTGTACTAACCCCCCCCCCCCCCCCGCCCCCCCCCCCTCTGTATTCCAGCGGCAGGGGCAGCGTGTACTAACCCCCCCCTCCCCCCCCCCCTCCCCTCTCTGTATTCCAGCGGCAGGGGCAGCGTGTACTAACCCCCCCCCCCCTCTGTATTCCAGCGGCAGGGGCAGCGTGTACTAACCCCCGCCCCCCCCCCCCCCTCTGTATTCCAGCGGCAGGGGCAGCGTGTACTAACCCCCCTACCCCCCCTCTGTATTCCAGCGGCAGGGGCAGCGTGTACTAACACCCCCCCCCCCCTCTGTATTCCAGCGGCAGGGGCAGCGTGTACTAACACCCCCCCCCCCCTCTGTATTCCAGCGGCAGGGGCAGCGTGTACTAACACCCCCCCCCCCCTCTGTATTCCAGCGGCAGGGGCAGCGTGTACTAACACCCCCCCCCCCCTCTGTATTCCAGCGGCAGGGGCAGCGTGTACTAACCCCCCCCCCCGACCCCCCCCCCCCCCTCTGTATTCCAGCGGCAGGGGCAGCGTGTACTACCCCCCCGATGTATTCCAGCGGCAGGGGCAGCGTGTACTAACACCCCCCCCCCCCTCTGTATTCCAGCGGCAGGGGCAGCGTGTACTAACACCCCCCCCCCCTCTGTATTCCAGCGGCAGGGGCAGCGTGTACTAACCCCCCCCCCCCCCCCCTCTGTATTCCAGCGGCAGGGGCAGCGTGTACTAACCCCCCCCCCCCCCCCTCTGTATTCCAGCGGCAGGGGCAGCGTGTACTAACCCCCCCCCCCCCCCCCCCCCTCTGTATTCCAGCGGCAGGGGCAGCGTGTACTAACCCCCCCCCCCCCCCCCTCTGTATTCCAGCGGCAGGGGCAGCGTGTACTAACCCCCCCCCCCCCCCCCCCTCTGTATTCCAGCAGCAGGGGCAGCGTGTACTAACCCCCCCCCCCCCCCCCTCTGTATTCCAGCGGCAGGGGCAGCGTGTACTAACCCCCCCCCCCCCCCTCTGTATTCCAGCGGCAGGGGCAGCGTGTACTAACCCCCCCCCCCCCCCTCTGTATTCCAGCGGCAGGGGCAGCGTGTACTAACCCCCCCCCCCCCTCTGTATTCCAGCGGCAGGGGCAGCGTGTACTAACACCCCCCCCCCCCTCTGTATTCCAGCGGCAGGGGCAGCGTGTACTAACACCCCCCCCCCCCTCTGTATTCCAGCGGCAGGGGCAGCGTGTACTAACCGCCCCCCCCCCTCTGTATTCCAGCGGCAGGGGCAGCGTGTACTAACCCCCCCCCCCCCCCCCCCCTCTGTATTCCAGCGGCAGGGGCAGCGTGTACTAACCCCCCCCCCCCCCCCCCCCCCCTCTGTATTCCAGCGGCAGGGGCAGCGTGTACTAACCCCCCCCCCTCTGTATTCCAGCGGCAGGGGCAGCGTGTACTAACCCCCCCCCCCCCCCCCCCCCCTCTGTATTCCAGCGGCAGGGGCAGCGTGTACTAACCCCCCCCCCCCTCTGTATTCCAGCGGCAGGGGCAGCGTGTACTAACCCCTCGCCCCCCCCCCCCCCCCCTCTGTATTCCAGCGGCAGGGGCAGCGTGTACTAACCCCTCGCCCCCCCCCTCTGTATTCCAGCGGCAGGGGCAGCGTGTACTAACCCCTCGCCCCCCCCCCCCCCCCCTCTGTATTCCAGCGGCAGGGGCAGCGTGTACTAACCCCCCCCCCCCCGCCGCCCCCCCCCCCCTTTCTGTATTCCAGCGGCAGGGGCAGCGTGTACTAACCCCCCCCCCCCCCTCTCTGTATTCCAGCGGCAGGGGCAGCGTGTACTAACCCCCCCCCCTCTGTATTCCAGCGGCAGGGGCAGCGTGTACTAACCCCCCCCCCCCCCCACCCCCCTCTGTATTCCAGCGGCAGGGGCAGCGTGTACTAACCCCCCCCCCCCCCCCCCCCCCTCTGTATTCCAGCGGCAGGGGCAGCGTGTACTAACCCCCCCCCCCCCACCCCCCTCTGTATTCCAGCGGCAGGGGCAGCGTGTACTAACCCCCCCCCCCCCACCCCCCTCTGTATTCCAGCGGCAGGGGCAGCGTGTACTAACCCCCCCCCCCCCCCTCTGTATTCCAGCGGCAGGGGCAGCGTGTACTAACCCCCCCCCCCCCCTCTGTATTCCAGCGGCAGGGGCAGCGTGTACTAACCCCCCCCCCCCCTCTCTGTATTCCAGCGGCAGGGGCAGCGTGTACTAACCCCCCCCCCCCCCTCTGTATTCCAGCGGCAGGGGCAGCGTGTACTAACCCCCCCCCCCCCCCCCCTCTGTATTCCAGTGGCAGGGGCAGCGTGTACTAACCCCGCCCCCCCCCCGCCCCCCCCCCCCTCTGTATTCCAGCGGCAGGGGCAGCGTGTACTAACCCCCCCCCCCCTCCCCCCCCCTCTCTGTATTCCAGCGGCAGGGGCAGCGTGTACTAACCCCCCCCCTCTGTATTCCAGCGGCAGGGGCAGCGTGTACTAACCCCCCCCCCCCCCCCCCTCTGTATTCCAGCGGCAGGGGCAGCGTGTACTAACCCCCCTACCCCCCCTCTGTATTCCAGCGGCAGGGGCAGCGTGTACTAACACCCCCCCCCCCCTCTGTATTCCAGCGGCAGGGGCAGCGTGTACTAACCCCCCCCCCCCCCCCCATGGTTTCCAGCGGCAGGGGCAGCGTGTACTAACCCCCCCCCCCCCCCGCCCCCCCCCCTCTGTATTCCAGCGGCAGGGGCAGCGTGTACTAACACCCCCCCCCCCCTCTGTATTCCAGCGGCAGGGGCAGCGTGTACTAACCCCCCCCCCCCCCCCTCTGTATTCCAGCGGCAGGGGCAGCGTGTACTAACCCCCCCCCCCCCCCCCCCCCCCCTCTGTATTCCAGCGGCAGGGGCAGCGTGTACTAACCCCCCCCCCCCCCCCTCTGTATTCCAGCGGCAGGGGCAGCGTGTACTAACCCCCCCCCCCCCCCCTCTGTATTCCAGCAGCAGGGGCAGCGTGTACTAACCCCCCCCCCCCCCCCCCTCTGTATTCCAGCGGCATGGGCAGCGTGTACTAACCCCCCCCCCCCCCTCTGTATTCCAGCGGCAGGGGATGCGTGTACTAACCCCCCCCCCCCCCCCCTCTGTATTCCAGCGGCAGGGGCAGCGTGTACTAACCCCCCCCCCCCCCCCCCCCTCTGTATTCCAGCGGCAGGGGCAGCGTGTACTAACCCCCCCCCCCCCCCCCCCCCCCCTCTGTATTCCAGCAGCAGGGGCAGCGTGTACTAACCCCCCCCCCCTCTGTATTCCAGCGGCAGGGGCAGCGTGTACTAACCCCCCCCCCCCCCCCTCTGTATTCCAGCGGCAGGGGCAGCGTGTACTAACCCCCCCCCCCCTCTGTATTCCAGCGGCAGGGGCAGCGTGTACTAACCCCCCCCCCCCCCCCTCTGTATTCCAGCGGCAGGGGCAGCGTGTACTAACCCCTCGCCCCCCCCCTCTGTATTCCAGCGGCAGGGGCAGCGTTTACTAACCCCTCGCCCCCCCCCCCCCCCCCTCTGTATTCCAGCGGCAGGGGCAGCGTGTACTAACCCCCCGCCGCCCCCCCCCCCTCTCTGTATTCCAGCGGCAGGGGCAGCGTGTACTAACCCCCCCCCCCCCCCTCTCTGTATTCCAGCGGCAGGGGCAGCGTGTACTAACCCCCCCCCTCTGTATTCCAGCGGCAGGGGCAGCGTGTACTAACCCCCCCCCCCCCCCCCCCCCCCTCTGTATTCCAGCGGCAGGGGCAGCGTGTACTAACCCCCCCCCCCCCCCCCCCCCTCTGTATTCCAGCGGCAGGGGCAGCGTGTACTAACCCCCCCCCCCCCACCCCCCTCTGTATTCCAGCGGCAGGGGCAGCGTGTACTAACCCCCCCCCCCCACCCCCCTCTGTATTCCAGCGGCAGGGGCAGCGTGTACTAACCCCCCCCCCCCCCTCTGTATTCCAGCGGCAGGGGCAGCGTGTACTAACCCCCCCCCCCCCTCTTTATTCCAGCGGCAGGGGCAGCGTGTACTAACCCCCCCCCCCCCCCCTCTGTATTCCAGCGGCAGGGGCAGCGTGTACTAACCCCCCCCCCCCCCCTCTGTATTCCAGCGGCAGGGGCAGCGTGTACTAACCCCCCCCCCCCCCCCCCCTCTCTGTATTCCAGCGGCAGGGGCAGCGTGTACTAACCCCCCCCCCCCCCCCTCTGTATTCCAGCGGCAGGGGCAGCGTGTACTAACCCCCCCCCCCCCCCCTCTCTGTATTCCAGCGGCAGGGGCAGCGTACGCAGCGAAGAGGGAGAACACCAACCGCGCTGTGATCTGTTACTTCGGAGAGGGCGCGGCCAGCGAGGGCGACGCCCACGCCGGGTTCAACTTCTCCGCGACCCTGGAGTGCCCGCTCATCTTCTTCTGTCGTAACAACGGCTACGCCATCTCCACGCCGACCAACGAGCAGTACCGCGGCGACGGCATCGGTAAGACGGGGCAGCATGTTGTTCTGTAACTCGAACCACAGCTAGTCTTCCTGAGGTCTAGTATAAAAACCAAACACAGAAACGACAACAAGAGATTCAATGACAAAGATATTCGATGTCTGAAGAAGATTTTACTTGTTAAATGTGGTTGTCTTATTGTATGTGGTTCTGGATCTGGTAAATGACTCACTACTGTAGTGGTTCTGGATCTGCTAAATGACTCACTACTGTAGTGGTTCTGGATCAGAGAGTCTGCTAAATGACTCACTACTGTAGTGGTTCTGGATCTGCTAAATGACTCACTACTGTAGTGGTTCTGGATCAGAGAGTCTGCTAAATGACTCACTACTGTAGTGACTCTGGATCAGAGAGTCTGCTAAATGACTCACTACTGTAGTGGTTCTGGATCAGAGAGTCTGCTAAATGACTCACTACTGTAGTGACTCTGGATCAGAGAGTCTGCTAAATGACTCAATACTGTAGTGGCTCTGGATCAGAGAGTCTGCTAAATGACTCACTACTGTAGTGGCTCTGGATCAGAGAGTCTACTAAATGACTCACTACTGTAGTGACTCTGGATCAGAGAGTCTGCTAAATGACTCACTACTGTAGTGGCTCTGGATCAGAGAGTCTGCTAAATGACTCACTACTGTAGTGGCTCTGGATCAGAGAGTCTACTAAATGACTCACTACTGTAGTGACTCTGGATCAGAGAGTCTGCTAAATGGAGAAAGGTTAACTGTTTTCTTTCCAGTTCTGGGTATCTGTGTGTCATGTTGTGAACCAATACTGTGTTATGGTCCTCCCAGCCGCCCGCGGTCCAGGCTACGGTATGATGTCTATCAGAGTGGACGGTAACGATGTGTTCGCTGTCTACAACGCTACCAAGGAGGCTCGCCGCAGGGCTGTGGCCGAGAACCAGCCCTTCCTCATCGAGGCCATGACCTACAGGTACACTACCTGTACACTACCCGTCTGTACCTGTACACTACCCGTCTGTACCTGTACACTACCCGTCTGTACCTGTACACTACCCGTCTGTACCTGTACACTACCCGTCTGTACCTGTACACTACCCGTCTGTACCTGTACACTACCCGTCTGTACCTGTACACTACCCGTCTGTACCTGTACACTACCCGTCTGTACCTGTACACTACCCGTCTGTACCTGTACACTACCCGTCTGTACCTGTACACTACCCGTCTGTACCTGTACACTACCTGTCTGTACCTGTACACTACCTGTACACTACCTGTCTGTACCTGTACACTACCTGTCTGTACCTGTACACTACCTGTCTGTACCTGTACACTACCTGTACACTACCTGTCTGTACCTGTACACTACCTGTCTGTACCTGTACACTACCTGTCTGTACCTGTCTGTACCTGTACACTACCTGTACACTACCTGTCTGTACCTGTACACTACCTGTCTGTACCTGTACACTACCTGTCTGTACCTGTACACTACCTGTCTGTACCTGTCTGTACCTGTACACTACCTGTACACTACCTGTCTGTACCTGTACACTACCTGTCACTAACTGTCTGTACCTGTACACTACCTGTCTGTACCTGTACACTACCTGTCTGTACCTGTAGACTACCTGTCTGTACCTGTAGACTACCTGTCTGTACCTGTACACTACCTGTACACTACCTGTCTGTACCTGTACACTACCTGTACACTACCTGTCTGTGCCTGTACACTACCTGTCTGTACCTGTACACTACCTGTCTGTACCTGTACACTACCTGTCTGTACCTGTACACTACCTGTACACTACCTGTCTGTACCTGTCTGTACCTGTACACTACCTGTCTGTGCCTGTCTGTACCTGTACACTACCTGTACACTACCTGTCTGTACCTGTACACTACCTGTCTGTACCTGTACACTACCTGTCTGTACCTGTACACTACCTGTCTGTACCTGTATACTACCTGTCTGTACCTGTACACTACCTGTCTGTACCTGTACACTACCTGTCTGTACCTGTCTGTACCTGTACCTGTCTGTACCTGTACACTACCTGTACACTACCCGTCTGTACCTGTACACTACCCGTCTGTACCTGTACACTACCTGTCTGTACCTGTACACTACCTGTACACTACCTGTCTGTACCTGTACACTACCTGTCTGTACCTGTACACTACCTGTCTGTACCTGTACACTACCTGTACACTACCTGTCTGTACCTGTACACTACCTGTCTGTACCTGTACACTACCTGTCTGTACCTGTCTGTACCTGTACACTACCTGTACACTACCTGTCTGTACCTGTACACTACCTGTCTGTACCTGTACACTACCTGTCTGTACCTGTACACTACCTGTCTGTACCTGTCTGTACCTGTACACTACCTGTACACTACCTGTCTGTACCTGTACACTACCTGTCACTAACTGTCTGTACCTGTACACTACCTGTCTGTACCTGTACACTACCTGTCTGTACCTGTAGACTACCTGTCTGTACCTGTAGACTACCTGTCTGTACCTGTACACTACCTGTACACTACCTGTCTGTACCTGTACACTACCTGTACACTACCTGTCTGTGCCTGTACACTACCTGTCTGTACCTGTACACTACCTGTCTGTACCTGTACACTACCTGTCTGTACCTGTACACTACCTGTACACTACCTGTCTGTACCTGTCTGTACCTGTACACTACCTGTCTGTGCCTGTCTGTACCTGTACACTACCTGTACACTACCTGTCTGTACCTGTACACTACCTGTCTGTACCTGTACACTACCTGTCTGTACCTGTACACTACCTGTCTGTACCTGTATACTACCTGTCTGTACCTGTACACTACCTGTCTGTACCTGTACACTACCTGTCTGTACCTGTCTGTACCTGTACCTGTCTGTACCTGTACACTACCTGTACACTACCTGTCTGTACCTGTACACTACCTGTCTGTACCTGTACACTACCTGTCTGTACCTGTCTGTACCTGTACACTACCTGTCTGTACCTGTACACTACCTGTCTGTACCTGTACACTACCTGTCTGTACCTGTACACTACCTGTCTGTACCTGTACACTACCTGTCTGTACCTGTCTGTACCTGTACACTACCTGTCTGTACCTGTACACTACCTGTCTGTACCTGTACACTACCTGTCTGTACCTGTCTGTACCTGTACACTACCTGTCTGTACCTGTACACTACCTGTCTGTACCTGTACACTACCTGTCTGTACCTGTACACTACCTGTCTGTACCTGTACACTACCTGTCTGTACCTGTCTGTACCTGTACACTACCTGTACACTACCTGTCTGTACCTGTACACTACCTGTCTGTACCTGTACACTACCTGTCTGTACCTGTCTGTACCTGTCTGTACCTGTACACTACCTGTCTGTACCTGTCTGTACCTGTACACTACCTGTCTGTACCTGTACACTACCTGTCTGTACCTGTACACTACCTGTCTGTACCTGTACACTACCTGTCTGTACCTGTCTGTACCTGTACACTACCTGTCTGTACCTGTACACTACCTGTCTGTACCTGTACACTACCTGTCTGTACCTGTACACTACCTGTACACACCTGTACACTACCTGTACACTACCTGTCTGTACCTGTACACTACCTGTCTGTACCTGTACACTACCTGTACACTACCTGTCTGTACCTGTACACTACCTGTCTGTACCTGTACACTACCTGTCTGTACCTGTACACTACCTGTCTGTACCTGTACACTACCTGTACACTACCTGTCTGTACCTGTACACTACCTGTACACTACCTGTCTGTACCTGTACACTACCTGTCTGTACCTGTACACTACCTGTACACTACCTGTCTGTACCTGTATACTACCTGTACACTACCTGTCTGTACCTGTACACTACCTGTCTGTACCTGTACACTACCTGTCTGTGCCTGTCTGTACCTGTACACTACCTGTCTGTGCCTGTCTGTACCTGTACACTACCTGTACACTACCTGTCTGTACCTGTACACTACCTGTCTGTACCTGTACACTACCTGTCTGTACCTGTCTGTACCTGTACACTACCTGTCTGTACCTGTACACTACCTGTCTGTACCTGTACACTACCTGTCACTACCTGTCTGTACCTGTACACTACCTGTCTGTGCCTGTCTGTACCTGTACACTACCTGTACACTACCTGTCTGTACCTGTACACTACCTGTCTGTACCTGTACACTACCTGTCTGTACCTGTACACTACCTGTCTGTACCGGTACACTACCTGTACACTACCTGTACACTACCTGTACACTACCTGTCTGTACCTGTACACTACCTGTCTGTACCTGTACACTACCTGTCTGTACCTGTACACTACCTGTCTGTACCTGTACACTACCTGTCTGTACCTGTACACTACCTGTCTGTACCTGTACACTACCTGTCTGTACCTGTACACTACCTGTCTGTACCTGTACACTACCTGTCTGTACCTGTACACTACCTGTCACTACCTGTCTGTACCTGTACACTACCTGTCTGTACCTGTACACTACCTGTCTGTACCTGTATACTACCTGTCACTACCTGTCTGTACCTGTACACTACCTGTACACTACCTGTCTGTACCTGTACACTACCTGTCTGTACCTGTACACTACCTGTCTGTACCTGTACACTACCTGTCTGTACCTGTACATGACCTATCACTACCTGTACACTACCTGTCTGTACCTGTACACTACCTGTCTGTACCTGTACACTACCTGTCTGTACCTGTACACTACCTGTCTGTACCTGTACACTACCTGTCTGTACCTGTACACTACCTATCACTACCTGTCACTACCTGTCTGTACCTGTACACTACCTGTCTGTACCTGTACACTACCTGTACACTACCTGTCTGTACCTGTACACTACCTGTCTGTACCTGTACACTACCTGTCACTACCTGTCTGTACCTGTACACTACCTGTCACTACCTGTCTGTACCTGTACACTACCTGTCTGTACCTGTACACTACCTGTCTGTACCTGTACACTACCTGTCACTATCTGTCTGTGCCTGTACACTACCTGTCTGTACCTGTACACTACCTGTCTGTGCCTGTACACTACCTGTCTGTACCTGTACACTACCTGTCTACCTGTACACTACCTGTCTGTACCTGTACACTACCTGTCACTACCTGTCTGTGCCTGTACACTACCTGTCTGTACCTGTACACTACCTGTCTGTGCCTGTCTGTACCTGTACACTACCTATCACTACCTGTTTGCACCTGTACACTACCTGTCTCTACCTGTCTGTACCTGTACACTACCTATCACTACCTGTCTGTACCTGTACACTATCTGTACACTACCTGTCTGTACCTGTACACTACCTGTCTGTACCTGTACTGTACCTGTACACTACCTGTCTGTACCTGTACACTACCTGTCTGTACCTGTACTGTACCTGTACACTACCTGTCTGTACCTGTACACTACCTGTCTGTACCTGTACTGTACCTGTACACTACCTGTCTGTACCTGTACAATACCTGTCTGTACCTGTACACTACCTGTCTGTACCTGTACACTACCTGTCTGTACCTGTACACTACCTGTCTGTACCTGTACACTACCT
Organism: Salvelinus fontinalis; assembly: GCF_029448725.1. Classification (NCBI taxonomy): domain Eukaryota; kingdom Metazoa; phylum Chordata; class Actinopteri; order Salmoniformes; family Salmonidae; genus Salvelinus; species Salvelinus fontinalis. Next base: position 14,962,621 of record NC_074697.1, on the reverse strand, counting down.
GTCTGTACCTGTACACTACCTGTCTGTACCTGTACACGACCTGTCTGTACCTGTACACGACCTGTCTGTACCTGTACATGACCTGTCACTACCTGTCTGTACCTGTACACTACCTGTCACTACCTGTCTGTACCTGTACACTACCTGTCACTACCTGTCTGTGCCTGTACACTACCGCTCTGTACCTGTACACTACCTGTCTGTACCTGTACACTACCTGTCTGTACCTGTACACTACCTGTCTGTACCTGTACACTACCTGTTTGTACCTGTACACTACCTGTCTGTACCTGTACACTACCTGTCTGTACCTGTACACTACCTGTCTGTACCTGTACACTACCTGTCTGTACCTGTACACTACCTGTTTGTACCTGTACACTACCTGTCTGTACCTGTACACTACCTGTCTGTACCTGTACACTACCTGTCTGTACCTGTACACTACCTGTCTGTACCTGTACACTACCTGTCTGTACCTGTACACTACCTGTCTGTACCTGTACATGACCTATCACTACCTGTCACTACCTGTCTGTACATGACCTATCACTACCTGTCACTACCTGTCTGTACCTGTACACTACCTGTCACTACCTGTCACTACCTGTCTGTACCTGTACACTACCTGTACACTACCTGTCTGTACCTGTACACTACCGCTCTGTACCTGTACACTACCTGTCTGTACCTGTACACTACCTGTACACTACCTGTACACTACCTGTACACTACCTGTCTGTACCTGTACACTACCTGTCTGTACCTGTACACTACCTGTCTGTACCTGTACACTACCTGTCTGTACCTGTACACTACCTGTCTGTGCCTGTCTGTACCTGTACACTACCTATCACTGCCTGTTTGCACCTGTACACTACCTGTCTCTACCTGTCTGTACCTGTACACTACCTATCACTACCTGTCTGTACCTGTACACTACCTGTCTGTGCCTGTACACTATCTGTACACTACCTGTCTGTACCTGTACACTACCTGTCTGTACCTGTACACTACCTGTCTGTACCTGTACACTACCTGTCTGTACCTGTACACTACCTGTCTGTACCTGTACACTACCTGTAGACCAGTGGTTCCCAAACTTTTTATAGTCCCGTACCTCTTCAAACATTCAACATCCAGCTGTACCCCCTCTAGCCCCAGGGTCAGCTGTACCCCCTCTAGCCCCAGGGTCAGCTGTACCCCCTCTAGCCCCAGGGTCAGCTGTACCCCCTCTAGCCCCAGGGTCAGCTGTACCCCCTCTAGCACCAGGGTCACCTGTACCCCCTCTAGCACCAGGGTCACCTGTACCCCCTCTAGCACCAGGGTCACCTGTACCCCCTCTAGCACCAGGGTCACCTGTACCCCCTCTAGCCCCAGGGTCACCTGTACCCCCTCTAGCCCCAGGGTCACCTGTACCCCCTCTAGCCCCAGGGTCACCTGTACCCCCTCTAGCCCCAGGGTCACCTGTACCCCCTCTAGCCCCAGGGTCACCTGTACCCCCTCTAGCCCCAGGGTCACCTGTACCCCCTCTAGCCCCAGGGTCACCTGTACCCCCTCTAGCCCCAGGGTCACCTGTACCCCCTCTAGCCCCAGGGTCACCTGTACCCCCTCTAGCCCCAGGGTCACCTGTACCCCCTCTAGCCCCAGGGTCACCTGTACCCCCTCTAGCCCCAGGGTCACCTGTACCCCCTCTAGCCCCAGGGTCACTCTCAGATGTAGTTTTTTGCCATCATTATAAGCCTGCTACACACACTATACATTACATTTATTAAACATAAGAATGATTGTGAGTTTGTGTCACAACCCGGGTAGTGGGGAAGTGACAAAGAGCTCTTATAGGACCAGGGCACAAATAATAATAGAATAATAATCAATCAATTTGCTCTTTATTTAACTAACATTATTTGTTCATATAAAATGGTGAATAACTCACCACAGGTTAATGAGAAGGGTGTGCTTGAAAGGAAGCACATAACTCTGCAATGTTGGGTTGTATTGGAGAGAGGCTCAGTTTTAAATCATTTTCCACACAGTCTGTGCCTGTATTTAGTTTTCATGCTAGTGAGGGCCGAGAATCCACTCTCACATAGGTACGTGGTTGCAAAGGGCATCAGTGTCTTAACAGTGTGATTTACCAAGGCAGGATATTCTGAGCACAGCCCTATCCAGAATCTGGCAGTGGCTTCTGATTAAATTACATTTCCATAGAACCGCTTGTTGCAATTTTGATGAGGCTTGTTCAGATGTCGGTAAGTGGACTGGAGGCAGGGCATGAAGGAGATAACGAATCCAGTTGTTTGTGTCGTCCGTTTCGGGAAAGTACCTGGGTAATTGCACACCCAACTCACTCAGGTGCTTCACTATATCACATTTGACATTGTCCGTGAGCTTGAGTTAATTTACACACAAATAATCATACAATGATGGGAAGACCTGTGTGTTGTCCTTGTTAATGCAGACAGAAAAGAGCTCCAACTTCTTAATCATAGCCTCAGTTATTTCCCGCACATTGAATATAGTTGCGGAGAGTCCCTGTAATCCTAGATTCAGATCATTCAGGTGAGAAAAAACATCACTCAGACAGGCCAGGCAGGTCGTGTGAGAAACTCGTCATCCTGCAAGCGGTCAGACAAGTGAAAATAATGGTCAGTAAAGAAAACTTTAAGCTCGTCTCTCAATTTAAAAAATAAAAAAAGGTGTCAATACTTTTCCCCTTGATAACCAGCGCACTTCTGTATGTTGTAAAAACGTTACATGGTCGCTGCCCATATCATTACATAACGCAGAAAATACACAAGAGTTCAGGGGGTCTTGCTTTAACAAAGTTAACCATTTTCACTGTAGTGTCCAAAACGTCTTTCAATCTGTCAGGCATTCCCTTGGCAGCGAGAGCCTCTCGGTGGATGCTGCAGTGTAGCCAAGTGGCGTCGGGAGCAACTGCTTGCACGCGCGTTACCACTCCACTATGTCTCCCTGTCATGGCTTTTGGCCATCAGTACAGATACCAACACATCTTGACCACCAAAGTACATTTGATGTCACAAAGCTATCCAGTACTTTAAAAATATCCTCTCCTGTTGTCCTGGTTTGCAGTGGTTTGCAGAAGAGGATGTCTTCCTTAATTAACCCCTCATAAAGGTAACGGACATATTCAAATCAAATGTATTTATAAAGCCCTTCGTACATCAGCTGATATCTCGAAGTGCTGTACAGAAACCCAGGCTAAACCCCCAAACAGCAAGCAATGCAGGTGTAGAAGCACGGTGGCTAGGAAAAACTCCCTAGAAAGGCCAGAACCCAGGAAGAAACCTAGAGAGGAACCAGGCTATGAGGGGTGGCCAATCCTCTTCTGGCTGTGCCGGGTGGAGATTATAACAGAACATGGCCAAGATGTTCAAATGTTCATAAATGACCAGCATGGTCAAATAATAATATTCACATTAGTTGTAGAGGGTGCAACAAGTCAGCACCTCAGGAGTAAATGTCAGTTGGCTTTTCATAGCCGATCATTGAGAGTATCTCTACCGCTCCTGCTGTCTCTAGAGAGTTGAAAACAGCAGGTCTGGGACAGGTAGCACGTCCGGTGAACAGGTCAGGGTTCCATAGCCGCAGGCAGAACAGTTGAAACTGGAGCAGCAGCACGGCCAGGTGGACTGGGAGTCATCAGCAAGGAGTCATCAGCAAGGAGTCATCATGCCAGGTAGTCCTGAGGCATGGTCCTAGGGCTCAGGTCCTCCGAGAGAGAGAGAAAGAAAGAAAGAGACAATTAGAGAGAGCATACTTAAATTCACACAGGACACCGGATAAGACAGGAGAAGTACTCCAGATATAACAGACTGACCCTAGCCCCCCGACACATAAACTATATACCAGGAGCTGTGCCAGGCGTCTGTTGACTCATCCAGCTGTAACGCATATAATTCACTGGCTTGTATGTGAAGCAGTAATTGTTTCAAAACATCTCCTGCCATGTCCCTGATGTGTCATGAAAGTGTTGTTTTATGAAAGCTTGTCTGTGTAGTTTTTTTGGCCTTTTCCCCCAGCATTGTCCAGCCATATCCGCGGCAGCAGGAAGAATGAAGTCCAGTATAGTATGGGGCTTGCCTGTCCTCGCCACTCGGTAGCTCACCATATAAGACGCTTCTAGCACCTTCTTATTAAAAAAAAAAATCACATTTATATTTGGCGTACCCCCAGCGGCATTGCAATGCTGTAGACTACCCATCAGCACCTGTAGACTACCCATCAGCACCTGTAGACTACCCATCACTACCTGTAGACTACCCATCACTACCTGTAGACTACCCATCACTACCTGTAGACTACCCATCACTACCTGTAGACTACCCATCACTACCTGTAGACTACCCATCACTACCTGTAGACTACCCATCACTACCTGTAGACTACCCATCACTACCTGTAGACTACCCATCACTACCTGTAGACTACCCATCAGCACCTGTAGACTACCCATCACTACCTGTAGACTACCCATCACTACCTGTAGACTACCTATCACTACCTGTAGACTACCCATCACTACCTGTAGACTACCTATCACTACCTGTAGACTACCTATCACTACCTGTAGACTACCCATCACTACCTGTAGACTACCCATCACTACCTGTAGACTACCCATCACTACCTGTAGACTACCCATCACTACCTGTAGACTACCCATCACTACCTGTAGACTACCTATCACTACCTGTAGACTACCCATCACTACCTGTAGACTACCCATCACTACCTGTAGACTACCTATCACTACCTGTAGACTACCTATCACTACCTGTAGACTACCTATCACTACCTGTAGACTACCCATCACTACCTGTAGACTACCTATCACTACCTGTAGACTACCTATCACTACCTGTACACTACCTATCACTACCTGTAGACTACCTATCACTACCTGTAGACTACCTATCACTACCTGTAGACTACCCATCACTACCTGTAGACTACCTATCACTACCTATCACTACCTGTACACTACCTATCACTACCTGTAGACTACCTATCACTACCTGTAGACTACCTATCACTACCTGTAGACTACCTATCACTACCTATCACTACCTATCACTACCTGTAGACTACCTATCAGCACCTGTACACTACCTATCAGCACCTGTACACTACCTATCACTACCTGTACACTACCTATCAGCACCTGTACACTACCTATCACTACCTGTACACTACCTATCACTACCTATCACTACCTGTACACTACCTATCAGCACCTGTACACTACCTATCACTACCTGTACACTACCTATCAGCACCTGTACACTACCTATCAGCACCTGTACACTACCTATCAGCACCTGTACACTACCTATCAGCACCTGTACACTACCTATCAGCACCTGTACACTACCTATCACTACCTGTACACTACCTATCACTACCTATCAGCACCTGTACACTACCTACCAGCACCTGTACACTACCTACCAGCACCTGTACACTACCTACCAGCACCTGTACACTACCTACCAGCACCTGTACACTACTTATCAGCACCTGTACACTACCTACCAGCACCTGTACACTACCTACCAGCACCTGTACACTACTTACCAGCACCTGTACACTACTTACCAGCACCTGTACACTACCTACCAGCACCTGTACACTACCTACCAGCACCTGTACACTACCTATCAGCACATGTACACTACCTATCACTACCTGTACACTACCTATCACTACCTGTACACTACCTATCACTACCTACCAGCACCTGTACACTATCTATCAGCACCTGTACACTATCTATCAGCACCTGTACACTACCTATCACTACCTATCAGCACCTGTACACTACCTATCACTACCTGTACACTACCTATCACTACCTGTACACTACCTATCACTACCTGTACACTACCTATCACTACCTACCAGCACCTGTACACTATCTATCACTACCTGTACACTATCTATCAGCACCTGTACACTACCTATCACTACCTGTACACTACCTGCACACTACCTATCAGCACCTGTACACTACCTACCAGCACCTGTACACTACCTATCAGCACCTGTACACTACCTACCAGCACCTGTACACTACCTACCAGCACCTGTACACTACTTATCAGCACCTGTACACTACCTACCAGCACCTGTACACTACCTACCAGCACCTGTACACTACTTACCAGCACCTGTACACTACTTACCAGCACCTGTACACTACCTACCAGCACCTGTACACTACCTACCAGCACCTGTACACTACCTATCAGCACATGTACACTACCTATCACTACCTGTACACTACCTATCACTACCTGTACACTACCTATCAGCACCTGTACACTACCTACCAGCACCTGTACACTACCTACCAGCACCTGTACACTACCTACCAGCACCTGTACACTACCTACCAGCACCTGTACACTACCTATCAGCACCTGTACACTACCTACCAGCACCTGTACACTACCTACCAGCACCTGTACACTATCTATCAGCACCTGTACACTATCTATCAGCACCTGTACACTACCTACCAGCACCTGTACACTACCTACCAGCACCTGTACACTATCTATCAGCACCTGTACACTACCTATCACTACCTGTACACTACCTATCACTACCTATCAGCACCTGTACACTACCTACCAGCACCTGTACACTACCTATCACTACCTTACAACACGTTGTCGTGCTGAAACTGCCGAAGGAGTTCAGAGGATTTTATTTACATTTTATTTCCTGTTGCTTTTGTAATTAATGTTGTGACACGAAGTTGAATCAAACCCGTAGTGAAGAAAATTCCGGCACCAGGCGTCTCTGTACTATTCTCATATGAGAATAGTAAATTCTGGACACACAAGTCCACAGCTAACCTGACTCTGCTCCGCTCCATTCCACCTTACATCCATCCCACCGTTATCAAAGTTATATTTGTTTCATATCTTTTTCAGGGCTGATCTGATTGGTCAAAAGACCAATATGGTGAGGGGGGGGATCAGAATTGGTCTGGGTGTGTAAACATAGCCTTAGTCTCTTGCGACAGACCAGCGTGAGATTAATACCGTCTTAACTAGACATGCGCTGACACGGTCCTCTCTTCCGCGTCATGTGACGACTGCGTCATGTGACGACTGCGTCATGTGACGACTGCGTCATGTGACGACTGCGTCATGTGACGACTGCGTCATGTGACGACTGCGTCATGTGACGACTGCGTCATGTGACGACTGCGTCATGTGTTGAATTGAAACCATAAAATCAACAGCATTCAAGAACTAGGAGGCATGTTAGGGGCAAACATTTACCTAACCTTCCACTGACATTCTCCTTCCGTCCCATCCCTCAGGATTGGGCACCACAGCACCAGCGACGACAGCTCGGCCTACCGCTCCGTAGATGAGGTGAACTACTGGGACAAACAGGACCACCCCATCTCTCGTCTGCGTCACTACATGACGGCCCGCTCCTGGTGGTCCGAGGAGGACGAGAGGAGCTGGAGGAAACAGAGCCGGAAGATGGTGATGGAGGCGTTTGAGAAGGCTGAGAAGAGGCACAAGCCTCACCCTGACTTGATGTTCTCTGACGTGTATGAAGAGATGACCCCTAACCTGGTCAAGCAGAAGGAGGCCATGTGGAGACATATCCAGCAGTATAAAGAGCACTATCCACTGGATGCCTACGCCAAGTAAACACTACCACTGGAGTAAAACTACAAAAGCAGGATCAAGGAGTTAGCCGGCTAAACATTTCTTTTTCTGGTTCATTAAAAAAGCTAAACTTTTTGTTTGTTGAATCAATTAGACCCATGCACAAGTTTATCTGTCTAAAACAATATATAACATTTAGGCTAGTTAGTTAGCTAACTCGTTGGTTCTGCTGATAGTATATCCTTCAGGTTCTGGCAGAGTACCACATGGCACCCTATTCCCTACTTTAGATGGCACCCTATTCCCGACTCGAGATGGCACCCTATTCCCGACTCTAGATGGCACCCTATTCCCTACTCTAGATGGCACCCTATTCCCTACTCGAGATGGCACCCTATTCCCTACTTTAGATGGCACCCTATTCCCGACTCGAGATGGCACCCTATTCCCTACTCTAGATGGCACCCTATTCCCTACTCTAGATGGCACCCTATTCCCTACTCTAGATGGCACCCTATTCCCTACTCTAGATGGCACCCTATTCCCTACTCTAGATGGCACCCTATTCCCGACTCTAGATGGCACCCTATTCCCGACTCTAGATGGCACCCTATTCCCGACTCGAGATGGCACCCTATTCCCGACTCGAGATGGCACCCTATTCCCTACTCTAGATGGCACCCTATTCCCTACTCGAGATGGCACCCTATTCCCGACTCGAGATGGCACCCTATTCCCGACTCTAGATGGCACCCTATTCCCTACTCTAGATGGCACCCTATTCCCGACTCTAGATGGCACCCTATTCCCGACTCTAGATGGCACCCTATTCCCTACTCTAGATGGCACCCTATTCCCTACTCTAGATGGCACCCTATTCCCTACTCTTGATGGCACCCTATTCCCTACTCTAGATGGCACCCTATTCCCGACTCGAGATGGCACCCTATTCCCGACTCGAGATGGCACCCTATTCCCTACTCTAGATGGCACCCTATTCCCTACTCTAGATGGCACCCTATTCCCGACTCTAGATGGCACCCTATTCCCTACTCTAGATGGCACCCTATTCCCGACTCTAGATGGCACCCTATTCCCTACTCTTGATGGCACCCTATTCCCTACTCTAGATGGCACCCTATTCCCGACTCGAGATGGCACCCTATTCCCGACTCGAGATGGCACCCTATTCCCTACTCTAGATGGCACCCTATTCCCTACTCTAGATGGCACCCTATTCCCGACTCTAGATGGCACCCTATTCCCTACTCTAGATGGCACCCTATTCCCGACTCTAGATGGCACCCTATTCCCTACTCTAGATGGCACCCTATTCCCGACTCTAGATGGCACCCTATTCCCTACTCTAGATGGCACCCTATTCCCTACTCTAGATGGCACCCTATTCCCGACTCTAGATGGCACCCTATTCCCTACTCTAGATGGCACCCTATTCCCTACTCTAGATGGCACCCTATTCCCTACTCTAGATGGCACCCTATTCCCGACTCTAGATGGCACCCTATTCCCTACTCTAGATGGCACCCTATTCCCTACTCTAGATGGCACCCTATTCCCTACTCTAGATGGCACCCTATTCCCTACTCTAGATGGCACCCTATTCCCGACTCTAGGCTCTGGACAGAAGTAGTGCACCCTATATGGAATAGGGTGCCATTTGGTGTATACACTCAGTCTGCAGGAAAACCCTGTACAGCGTTGCAGGTAGAAATGTCACAAATAGAACTGACATGATTCCTTTTGCTTCGTGTCAGAGAGGCATGTTTGTTCTATATAAACTATTTCCATCTGAACGTTCCACAACATTGTGCCATGTTGAAAGTGTCCTAGGCTGGAGCCGGAGGAGAGGAGAGGCAGATGGGACTGTTGTATTCTACTGTTCTGCATAGAGTTATAGTATTCTGACCAGGCTAGAATTATTTTCTGGTATTCTGACCGGGCTAGAATTCTTTTCTGGTATTCTGTCCGGGCTAGAATTCTTTTCTGGTATTCTGTCCGGGCTAGAATTCTTTTCTGGTATTCTGACCGGGCTAGAATTCTTTTCTGGTATTCTGACCGGGCTAGAATTCTTTTCTGGTATTCTGACCGGGCTAGAATTCTTTTCTGGTATTCTGTCCGGGCTAGAATTCTTTTCTGGTATTCTGTCCGGGCTAGAATTATTTTCTGGTATTCTGACCGGGCTAGAATTCTTTTCTGGTATTCTGTCCGGGCTAGAATTCTTTTCTGGTATTCTGACCGGGCTAGAATTCTTTTCTGGTATTCTGACCGGGCTAGAATTCTTTTCTGGTATTCTGACCGGGCTAGAATTCTTTTCTGGTATTCTGACCGGGCTAGAATTCTTTTCTGGTATTCTGACCGGGCTAGAATTCTTAGCTTTATGCCCAGTAGTGGGAGGGACTAATGTTAAGGATGGTTTTGTTCTAATTGACCACTATGGGCCTCTAGTTTTTTGTGTGCTTTGAATGAATGAGTCTGACCCAGTCAGTCCTGTATTTTGTGTTAACCCCTCCTTCAGCGACACCCAGCCTTTACCGGTGTATTAGAATTATTTCAGAGCTAACACACATGATTATCAAGCCCTTGATACTGTGACGCCGTGAGCTAGTTCAGTTGGTCTTTGTTAAACATGATAATCAAGATTTTCCTGCTCGCTCAACAACTGAGTAGTTGAATGGTCTACATTAGTCATTTATTAGTCCACAGGAGTCTACCCAATGAGCAAAAGGCATTAAAACCAGTTTTGCTCACTGGTTAATCATACCTGAGTAATGCATGCTGGGGGATATAGGACTGAAAATGACTTAACCATCTACCCATACCAGTGGTGTTGTCATGCGTACCTAGAACTCTTAGTTTTGCCTACTTCCTCTATAAAGGTTATTAGTTAATACTGTAGATTCCCACTCGTTTCGTATGCAAAGTTTTCTAGCTTTTTGGTATCGGGGTCTATGGCGTTTGAGTTTCTTTGTTTAATAAAGTTTCTTTGAGTTAATTAAAATGTGTCCAGGTTACTGAATAAACATCGTGAAAACAGATGACTGATTATTTGGTTTGGGGGGGGGGGGGGACAGCACACAAAGCCTATACTTAATGTACTGTTGATGATTAAGACATGCTGTGGAGACGAGCAGTTTGACAATACATGGTGGTGCTGTGTAGTATACCACAGTGTGAATTTTAACCACCTTTCTCCTCCCCAATCGGTAGTTACGATCCCGTTTTAAAAATCGCTGCGACGCTCAACTCATACTTACATGCATCCTCCGAAACACGAGCCGCCAAGCCGCTCAGTTTATTACATTCTAGTTAAATAAATCGCCTCCCCATAACACACAATGAAAAGTTTCAAGTTAAATGACTGCAAGAATTTTTTGGGGAGCCACGTTCAAGACGACTGAACTCGAGCGTTCATGAAGTCAGATGTCCAAGACCACTGGGGGAAGAAACATTTTAACAGTCATTTCACTTGGGTGGGGGGGGGAATCGTTCTAGATCACTGACATTTGACCTAGTTGTTTTGAAAGCACCAGTGAGTTTCACAGTATTTTATTACATTTTCACACAATGAAAAGAACAGTCCTAGTCCCCTGAGGAGAATATCCAGACGATCAGTTACACGTAAAGTCATACACTTTTTTTTTTATATCCACCTCAAAAAATTAAAGATTTTCATCATTTACAAAGTATGCAACATTTTATTGTTGCAATTTAGAACAGAGGTTTCCCCAGCTCCAGTCCTCAAGTACCCCCCCATCCAGTCCTCAAGTACCCCCCCATCCAGTCCTCAAGTACCCCCCCATCCGGATTTCTAGAAAACAGATTTTTGCAACCGTCGTCATGGAAACCATCCCTGAGTGACGCTAAAGAGGTAGACAAGGCTCTCAAATCAGATCTTAACCAGTAGGGGGTGGAAAGACATCTGGCTCAATCAGGCCATTCAGCATTTGAATATGGCTTGTGTGGTTAGCAGCAAACATCCGGGGTTGCAAAATTTCAATTCCCTGGTTTTCTGGAATCCCGGTTGGCAGATTCCCGCAAATCAGGAAGGAATAAGCAGGAAATCCAGGGACCCTCCAACCGGGGTTTCTGGAAAAACGAGGGAATTTGAGAGTTCCCCCAAAAAATGTGCAACCATAGTTCAGCATATGAATAGAGGAAATTGGTTATTTAACATCTGACTCTGTGTCAGTGGTGAGAGGGGGGGTCAACACCTACCACCGAGGCTCAGTGAAAGCCCTTAACATATGAGCACGGGGTTGTGTATACTCCTCCACAGTCGAATGATCTGCCGAGGGCTCCGCCGGTGCACCAGCAGCAGATTCTTATGAACACACGGGTTCTCCCGGTCCTGCTCGCGTATGTCAAACGTCTGGAAGCCATCGTGTGCCTCTGGAAGTATTCCCAGTGCATTGAAGCACATCCCGGAGTAAACGTCGTCGATGGGGTAGAAAGGGAGGAACTTGGAGACGCTGTAAAGCTGTCTGATCAACGACCCCGAGAAGAGGTAGCCTCCTCCCCCGGCGTACGCAGGGTAAGGCCCGTCGTAGAAGGTCGGGGGGATGTAGTACTTGCTTTTAGAGTCGCGGAGGGGATTAGCAGTGGAGATCATCTGACCCAGGTAGAGCTTTGAGATCTTGTTAGGCTCCAGGGACTGCAGGTAGCCCAGTATGGCCTCAGTGTTGGCGAAGACATCGTCATCCCCTTTAAAGACAAAGGAGACTTTAGGACAGCGGCTCAAGACCCACCTGTAGAACACCTGCTCCTTCAGTGTGAGGTTGAAGAACGAGTCGTGGAAGTCCCATTGGAGGAGGTCGCCGTGGTGACGCGCCTCAAACACCAGTAGCTGGCTCAGGTCGGGCTCCTCCAATGATAAGGATCCCAGCAGGAACACTATACGAACTCTGACCCCTCCTCTATACACCGCTTCTCGCCCCCACGTCTCCCGTACCACCTGTCTCTGCTCAAAGTTCCTCGGGGTCGACTTGATGGCGAAGAGGAGGAAGGTTTCTCCGTCTTCCGAGGTGCACTTCTCTGGTTGGTCAATCAGGATAGGAGGGTTTCTACACTCCATCCCAAGCAGGAAGTCCTGGTGGAGTTCTGGATAGGAAGTAAAGTCATGAATGTTTGTCCGCAGCTGCTCAGGGTTGTGTCGGCAATGGGACCAGTCCAGTCCCTCCTGTCTTGTTGAGTTCCCCGCCTTGTCCAGTCGTCCCAAGCCGGAGTAAAACACGCGGTTCCAATAGGCTGTGTTCTGAGGTATAGCCTTCTTGATGGCGGCAAAGACAGCAGCTTGGTGGAGATCAGAAGTAGGATTAACAGTGGACTGAGTAGGGACACTTTCTGTACTGTCCTTGGTGGGCGTCAGTCTGAGGTACGTTGGGACCGGCTTGGTGGACAGGCTTTCAAAGCTGACCTCGGACCTGGAGTTGGTTGAGACCTGAAGTTGGCTGAGACCTCTGTGTCTGTGGGCCAGATGGAGGTTGAGTGAGGAGTACAAGAAGATGAGGCAGAGGCTGCACAGGAAGGCCATGACGACGAGGGCCTGGATACGTCTCATCCTCTGGGTCCTGGATGGGGTTTACCTGCAGTACAGCATGGGAGTGGGAGGGTTCTAGAATGGAGGCAGGGTTCTAGAATGGAGGCAGGGTTCTAGAATGGAGGCAGGGTTCTAGAATGGAGGCAGGGTTCTAGAATGAGGCAGGGTTCTAGAATGAGGCAGGGTTCTAGAATGAGGCAGGGTTCTCGGAACAGAACCATCCAGATATTCCAGACAATCCTGTTTGTGATCCTCCAGTTTGGTTCTTCAGTGGCTGTTGTCTTGTGTTTTGCCTGGTGACGAGAAAGAAAACAAATCTGTAAAAAGCCAGTGTCCCTTTTGTCTAGTTGTAGAGGCACTTGTCTTTCACAGCTTAGTAAAGAATCCAAACTATCTGCCATCGAATTGTCTTTTAAGTATTCTATCCCTCTGTTTGGCTATAGGCTAGTCTCAGTCCTGTGTTCCAAAGCCTTAGCTGGCTACAATGACTTCTGCCAAAGGGCAAGCGGAGAACACAAAAGGAAAAGTAAAGGAGTTGGCTGATTTGCAGAAACTAAATTAGAACAGGAAGCCAGTGAAGCGGAGAGTGTAGAGGTTTTCCTGTGGTTTCTACTGTGGTCTAAATGTGTCAAGAGAAAAAGAACAACTGCTGTGTGCTGATAAAGACTAAAACAAATCCAACATAATAACCCAGAAACAGTGTTGAACATGAGGACAATAGATGAGGTTTAAGATAAGGCTTGTCAATTATGGAGTAATACTTTATCTGGAATAAGGGGGAGCTCAAACTGGACAGTTAAGTATAGTTGTGCCAATAAAATGTTATTTTGCGTAAGAGATTCCAATTCCATTTCAACATGTTACCAGCCACACTGGACAGGCAGCTGGAGAGAGGGTAACATGTTACCAGCCACACTGGACAGGCAGCTGGAGAGAGGGCAACATGTTACCAGCCACACTGGACAGGCAGCTGGAGAGAGGGCAACATGTTACCAGCCACACTGGACAGGCAGCTGGAGAGAGGGCAACATGTTACCAGCCACACTGGACAGGCAGCTGGAGAGAGGGCAACATGTTACCAGCCACACTGGACAGGCAGCTGGAGAGAGGGCAACATGTTACCAGCCACACTGGACAGGCAGCTGGAGAGAGGGCAACATGTTACCAGCCACACTGGACAGGCAGCTGGAGAGAGGGCAACATGTTACCAGCCACACTGGACAGGCAGCTGGAGAGAGGGCAACATGTTACCAGCCACACTGGACAGGCAGCAGGAGAGAGGGCAACATGTTACCAGCCACACTGGACAGGCAGCAGGAGAGAGGGCAACGTGTTACCAGCCACACTGGACAGGCAGCAGGAGAGAGGGCAACATGTTACCAGCCACACTGGACAGGCAGCAGGAGAGAGGGCAACATGTTACCAGCCACACTGGACAGGCAGCAGGAGAGAGGGCAACATGTACATTCGGAAAGTATTCAGGCCCCTTCCCTTTGACACATTACAGCATAATTCTAAAATGTATACACTTTTATTGATTCGTCAAATCGACACACAATACCCTGTTGGGTTCTGAGAATATGAAATATACTGTAACGACCCTGGGTATATAATACTTTACATACGTATTCAAGTCACTGAGGGAGAGAGGGTAATGTACATTTGAAGTCGGAAGTTTAAATACACCTTGGCCAAATACATTTAAACTCAGATCCTGACATTTAATCCTAGTTCAAATTCCCTGTCTTAGGTCAGTTAGGATCACCACTTTATTGTAAGAATGTTAAAAATGTCAGAATAGTAGTAGAGAGAATGATTTATTTCAGCTTTATTTCTTTCGTCACATTCCCAGTGGGTCAGAAGTTTACATACTCCCAAATACTAATTGAGTGTATTGCCTTTAAATTATTTAACTTGGGTCAAATGTTTTGGGTAGCCTTCCACAAGCTTCCCACAATACGTTGGGGGAATTTTGGCCCATTCCTCCTGACAGAGCTGGTGTAACTGAGTCAGGTTTGTAGGCCTCCTTGCTCGCACACGCTTTTTCAGTCCTGCCCACAAATTTTCTTTGGGATTGAGGTCAGGGCTTTGTGATGGCCATTCCAATACCTTGACTTTGTTGTACTTAAGCCATTTTGCCACAACTTTGGAAGTATGCTTGAGGTCATTGTCCATTTGGAAGACCCATTTGCGACCAAGCTTTAACTTCCTGACTGATGTCTTGAGATGTTGCTTCAATATATCCACATAATTGTCCTCCCTCATGATGCCATCTATTTTGTTAAGTGCACCAGTCCCTCCTGCAGCAAAGCACCCCCACAACATGATGCTGCCACCCCCGTGCTTCACGGTTGGGATGGTGTTCTTCAGCTTGCAAGCATCCCCCTTTTTCCTCCAAACATAACGATGGTCATTATGGCCAAACAGTTCTATTTTCATCAGACCAGAGGACATTTCTCCAAAAAGTACGATCTTTGTCCCCATGTGCAGTTGCAAACCGTAGTCTGGCTTTTTTAATAGCGGTTTTGGAGCAGTGGCTTCTTCCTTGCTGAGCGGCCTTTCAGGTTAAGTCGATATAGGACTCGTTTTACTGTGGATATATTTACTTTTGTACCTGCTTCCTCCAACATCTTCACAAGGTCCTTTGCTGTTGTTATGGGATTGATTTGCACTTTTCACACCAAAGTACGTTCATCTCTAGTTGACAGAACGCATCTCCTTCCTGAGCGGTATGACGGCTGCGTGGTCCCATGGTGTTTATACTTGCGTACTACTGTTTGTACAGATGAACGTGGTACCTTCAGGCATTTGGAAATTTCTCCCAAGGATGAACCAGACTTGTGGAGGTCTACAATTTATTTTCTGAGGTCTTGGCTGATTTCTTTTGATTTTCCCATGATGTCAAGTAAAGAGTCACTGAGCTTGAAGGTAGGCCTTGAAATGCCTCTGTGGATGTACCTCCAATTGACTCAAATGATTTCAATTAGCCTATCAGAAGCTTCTAAAGCCATGACAATTTTCTCGTATTTTGTAAGCTTTTTAAAGGTAAAGTCAACTTAGTGTATGTAAACTTCTGACCCACTGGAATTGTGATACAGTGAATTATAAGGGAAATTATCTGTCTGTAAACAATTGTTGGAAAAATGACTTGTGTCGTGCACAAAGTAGATATCCTAACCGACTTGCCAAAACTATAGTTTGTTCACATGAAATTTGTGGAGTGGTTGAAAAACGAGTTTTAATGACTCCAACCTAAGTGTATGTAAACTTCCGACTTCAACAGTATAACATTTACATTATGTCAGGATATTTTATTGTTAGCCATCAAAGATCCTGTGGGAGGAGAAGAGACCAGTCACCATGACAGCCGTGAGTTGGGGAGGAATGAGCACTTTGGGGCAGAGGTCAGGTCAGATGAAGTGAGGAAGAACATATATCACTAAGGTTCTGTCTAGCAACAGAGATGCTTTGGCTGTTCAGATGTGAGGAGGAGGAGACTCAGCATAGGAGAAAGGGTTAAATGTCACTGTGTGTGAGGTTTCTAGAATGGAGGCAGGGTTCTAGAATAGAGGCAGGGTTCTAGAATGGAGGCAGGGTTCTAGAATGGAGGCAGGGTTCTAGAATGGAGGCAGGGTTCTAGAATGGAGGCAGGGTTCTAGAATGGAGGCAGGGTTCTAGAATGGAGGCAGGGTTCTAGAATGGAGGCAGGGTCTTTATCGATTCAGCTCGATCCTTTGGGAAGAATAATTTAAGCGTTGAGTTCTTACTCTAATCATTAGAACCTATCAAGCCCATAATGACAAAGCGAAAATAGGTTTTCAGAGATGTATTCAGACCCTTTGCTATGAGACTCAAAATTGAGCTGCATCCTGTTTCCATTGATCATCTTTTATTTTAGTTATTTTTATTTTCTTTATCCACTTTTCTCCCAATTTTCGTGGTATCCAATTGCTAGTAATTACTATCTTGTCTCATCGCTACAACTCCCGTACGGGCTCGGGAGAGACGAAGGTCGAAAGCCATGCGTCCTCCGAAACACAACCCAACCAAGCCGCACTGCTTCTTAACACAGCGCGCCTCCAACCCGGAAGCCAGCCGCACCAATGTGTCGGAGGAAACACCGTGCCCCCGGCTCCCTTGGTTAGCGCACACTGCCCCTACCGGCCAAACCCTCCCTAACCCGGACGACGCTAGGCCAATTGTGCGTCGCCCCACGGACCTCCCGGTCGCGGCCGGCTGCGACAGAGCCTGGGCGCGAACCCAGAGTCTCTGGTGGCACAGCTAGCGCTGCGATGCAGTGCCCTAGACCACTGCGCCACCCGGGAGGCCCTACCATTGATCATCTTTGAGATGTTTCTACAACTTGGATTGGAGTCCACCTGTGGTAAATACAATTGATTGGAAAGGCACAGACTATATAAAAGGTTCCACAGTTGACAGAGAAGAAAAACAACCCATGAGGTGGAAGGAATTGTCCATAGAGCTCCGAGACAGTATTGTGTCAATGCACAGATCTGGGGAATGGTACCAAAACATTTCTGCAGCATTGAAGGTCCCAAAGATCTGACGTTCGTCATATGTGGCAGGGCTTGCAAACCATTACAGACTACAAATGGAAGCACAGCTGAGAGCTGCCCAGTGACCTGAGACTACCAGATGAGCTAAACTACTTCTATGCTTGCTTCGAGGCAAATAACACTGAAACATGCATGAGAGCACCAGCTGTTCTGGAAGACTGATCACACTCTCCGCAGCAGATGCGAGTACGACCTTTAAACAGGTCAACATTCACAAGGCCGCAGGGCCAGACGGATTACCAGGATGTGTACTGCGAGCATGCGCTGATCAACTGGCAAGTGTCTTCACTGACATTTTCAACCTCTGAGTCTGTAACACCAACATGTTTTAAGCAGACCGCCTGTGACCAAAAAAACTAAAGTAACCTGCCTAATCGACTACCGCCCCGTAGCAATCACGTCTGTAGCCATGAAGCGCTTTGGAAAGCTGGTCATGGCTCACTTCAACACCATCATCCCAGAAATCCTAGACCCACTCCAATTTGCATACCTCCCCAACAGATCCACAGATGATGCACTCTATTGCACTCCACACTGCCCTTTCACACCTGGACAACAGGAACACCTATGTGAGAATGCTGTTCATTGGCTACAGCTCAGTGTTCAACACCTTAGTGCCCTCTAAGCTCATCACTAAGCTAAGGACCCTGGGACTAAACACCTCTCTCTGAAACTGGATCTTGGACTTCCTGATGGGCCGCCCTCAGGTGGTGAGGGTAGGTAACAACACATCCGCCACGCTGATCCTCAA
This sequence comes from Salvelinus fontinalis, assembly GCF_029448725.1. NCBI lineage: Eukaryota > Metazoa > Chordata > Actinopteri > Salmoniformes > Salmonidae > Salvelinus > Salvelinus fontinalis. Next base: position 14,944,075 of record NC_074697.1, on the reverse strand, counting down.
CACAGGGGCCGTCAGGGGTGCGTGCTCAGTCCCCTCATGTGCTCCCTGTTCACTCCTGACTGCACGGCCAGGCACAACGCTATCATTAAGTTTGCCGATGACACAACAGCGGTAGGCCTGATCACCAACGAGACAGCCTATAAAGAGGTCAGAGACCTGGTCGTGTGGTGCCAGGACAACAACCTCCCTCAACGTGTTCAAGACAAAGATGATGATTGTGGACTACAGGAAAAAGAGGACCGAGCACGCCCCCATTCTCATTCGACGAGGCTGCAGTAGAGCAGGTTGAGAGCTTCAAGTTCCTTGGTGTCCACGTCACCAACAAACTAACATGGTCCAAAGGGCACGACAAAACCTATTCCCCCTCAGGAGACTGGAAAGATTTGTCATGGGTCCTCAAAAGGTTCTACAGCTGCAACATCGAGAGCATCCCGACTGGTTGCATCACTGCCTGGTACGGCAATTGCTCGGCCTCCGACCGCAAGCCACTACAGAGGGTAGTGCGAACAGCCCAGTACATCACTGGGTCCAAGCTTCCTGCCATCCAGGACCTCTATACCAGGCGGTGTCAGAGGAAGGCCCTAAAATTGTCAAAGACTCCAGCCACCCTAGTCATAGACTGTTCTCTCTGCTACAGCACGCAAAGCGGTACCGTAGCACCAAGTCTAGGTCCAAGAGCCTTCTAAACAGCTTCTACCCCCAAGACATAAGACTCCTGAACATCTAATTAAACGTCTACCCAGACTATTTGCACCCCCCTCCCTTCCCATCTCCACACCACTGCCACGCTCTGTTGTCATCTATGCATAGTCACTTTAATAACTCTACCTACATGTACATTTTACGTCAACTAACCGGTGCCCCCGCACATTGACTCTATAGAGGGGGGTCCCGGTACATAGTCTCGCAATTGTTATTTCTCTGCTGCTCTTCAATTACTTGTTACACTTTATTTCTTATTCATATTTTTTCAAACTGCATTGTTGGTTAGGGGCTTGTAAGTAAGCATTTAACTTAAAGGTCTACACTTGTTGTATTCGGCACATGTGACTAATACAATTGGATTTGAACACAGTGGCCTCCATCATTCTTAAATGGAAGAAGTTTGGAACCACCAAGACTCTTCCTAGAGTTGGCAGCCCGGTCAAACTGAGCAATCGGAGAGGAAAGGCCTTGGTCAGGGAGGTGACCAAGAACCTGATGGTCACTGACAGAGCGCCAGAGTTCCTCTGTGGAGATGGGAGAACCTTCCAGAAGGACAACCATCTCTGCAGCACTCCACCAATCAGGCCTTTATGGTGGAGTGGCCCGACAGAAGCCACTCCTCAGTAAAAGGCACATGACAGCCCACTTGGAGTTTGGCAAAAGGCACCTAAAGGACTCTCAGACCATGAGAAACAAGACTCTTTGGTCTGAATGCCAAGCCTGGAGTAAACCGGGCACCATCCCAATTGTGAAGCATGGTGTGGCAGCATCATACTGTGGGGATGTTTTTCAGCAGCAGGGACTGGGAGACTAGTTGGGATCGAGGGAAAGATGAATGGAGCTAAGTACAGAGAGATCCTTGATGAAAACCTGCTCCAGAGCGCTCAGGACCTCAGACTGGGGTGAAGGTTCACCTTCCAACAGGACAACGACCCTAAGCACACACTCAAGACAACGCAGGAGTGGCTTCGGGACAAGTCTCCCGGACTTGAATCCAATCGAACATCTCTAGAGAGACGTAAAAATAGCTGTGCAGCGACACTCCCCATCCCAACCTGACAGAGCTTGAGAGGATCTGCAGAGAAGAATGGGAGAAACTCCCCAAATACAGGTGTGCCAAGCTTGTAGCGTCATACGCAAGAAGACTCAAGGCTGTAATCACTGCCAAAGGTTCTTCAACAAAGTACTGAGTAAAGGTTCTGAATACTTATGCAAATATGATATTTTAAAAATATATATATTAATTGCTTTGTCATTGTGGGGTATTGTGATGTCATTATGGGGTATTGTGATGTCATTATGGGGTATTGTGATGTCATTATGGGGTATTGTGATGTCATTATGGGGTATTGCGATGTCATTATGGGGTATTGCGTGTAGATTGAGGGGAGAAAAACGATTTAATCCATTTTAGATGAAGGCTGTAACATAACAATGTGGAAAAGTAAAAAGAGGTCTGAATACTTTCCAAATGCGCTGTAAATATCAAGAATTTATTCATGTAAATAAAAAGGTGTTTGAACAGTTAGAATATCTCGAGAGGACTGCATCATGGGTATTCTACACTCTCCTCACCTGTGATTCATTAGGAGCTACTACAGGCAGAGTGATCAACAGTTCTCATTCCTGAGGGGCCAGCTAGAGTCAACACCTAGAGAACAGGGAGAACACAGAGGCTTGCATCCTACGTGGCACCCTATTCCCTACGTGGCACCCTATTCCCTACATGGCACCCTATTCCCTACATGGCACCCTATTTAACACACTACTTTTGACCAGGGTTTGGGACGCAACCAGGACCTTGTGTTTGTTTGTTTTTTAAAGAGGAGAAGGGGGGAGGGGGGGGGGGGGGGGAGTAATACTTTGTGACTGTCGTTAAGGGAAAGGCACCATCCACTTGACCAGATTTAAAAAGATTTTGATATGGAAAATGTGGATTATCATAGTTGTACAGCATCCATATAACAAACTAGCTCACTGCCAACACAGATATAACGACACAGATCAAACTAACTCACTGCCAACACATATATAACGACACAGATCAAACTAACTCACTGCCAACACAGATATAACGACACAGATCAAACTAACTCACTGGCAACACAGATATAAGGACACAGATCAAACTAACTCACTGCCAACACAGATATAACAACACAGATCAAACTAACTCACTGCCAACACAGATATAACAACACAGATCAAACTAACTCACTGCCAACACAGATATAACAACACAGATCAAACTAACTCACTGCCAACACAGATCAAACTAACTCACTGCCAACACAGATATAACTAACTCACTGCCAACACAGATATAACAACACAGATCAAACTAACTCACTGCCAACACAGATATAACAACACAGATCAAACTAACTCACTGCCAACACAGATATAACAACACAGATCAAACTAACTCACTGCCAACACAGATATAACGACACAGATCAAACTAACTCACTGCCAACACAGATCAAACTAACTCACTGCCAACACAGATATAACAACACAGATCAAACTAACTCACTGCCAACACAGATATAACGACACAGATCAAACTAACTCACTGCCAACACAGATCAAACTAACTCACTGCCAACACAGATATAAGGACACAGATCAAACTAACTCACTGCCAACACAGATATAACGTCACAGATCAAACTAACTCACTGCCAACACAGATCAAACTAACTCACTGCCAACACAGATCAAACTAACTCACTGCCAACACAGATCAAACTAACTCACTGCCAACACAGATCAAACTAACTCACTGCCAACACAGATATAACGTCACAGATCAAACTAACTCACTGCCAACACAGATCAAACTAACTCACTGCCAACACAGATATAACGTCACAGATCAAACTAACTCACTGGCAACACAGATCAAACTAACTCACTGCCAACACAGATATAAGGACACAGATCAAACTAACTCACTGCCAACACAGATATAACGACACAGATCAAACTAACTCACTGCCAACACAGATATAAGGACACAGATCAAACTAACTCACTGCCAACACAGATATAACGTCACAGATCAAACTAACTCACTGCCAACACAGATCAAACTAACTCACTGCCAACACAGATATAACGTCACAGATCAAACTAACTCACTGCCAACACAGATCAAACTAACTCACTGCCAACACAGATCAAACTAACTCACTGCCAACACAGATATAACGTCACAGATCAAACTAACTCACTGCCAACACAGATCAAACTAACTCACTGCCAACACAGATCAAACTAACTCACTGCCAACACAGATATGCTACAACAGGTGCCACTGCCCGGCAGAGTGAGACATGGGAAAGGTTGCCTGACCAACGAATCAATTAGTAGGTGAAGCAGTTACTAGGTAAGAGTCTGAACAGAACTTCTCTCTGAAGGGGGTTTACTCTGGCTTTTCTACAGGGTAACTGTGAGTTGTATTTTAACAAGAGTCTTTATAGAATAAAATAACTTATTGATGTGGTTGGTTAATCATTTAACAGCAAATATTATTTCCAAGGGGAGTGCCGAAATATAGAAACTGCATTACATCAAAGCCCTACCGACAATAACTTCGTTTAAAAATAATGTCAAAAGTTGTCTAATGACCGAACAGTGAAACAAGGGTTCATGTCTGCATCTCTATAACTGTACATGTAGTTATGTAAACCAGGGACCGTGCACTGAAATAAGTGACTATCGTGGAATCTCCGTCACGTTCTTTTTTTTTAAAGTATTTAGAACTGTGAATATGTCAGTCTTCCCGAGCGACCAATCGTAGACGATTCCGTCTTTGTTACCTCGAATTAAATATGTTAGAATAAAAAAATTATCCTACGGGGTAGATGGATTGAAATTGTTTAGTAGCTCCAACTTGATTATAATGATTTTTCTGGCGATAAATGTGTTTAGTCCTAATAGTTGATTGCGTAGTTAAAATGCAATATTTTATAATAATTATATAATTAGTATACAACGGTTACAATTCACAGAAAGGTGGGGGGGGAAAAAAACGTTACTTACGGTGTGGGAACTTTTCCTCCAGCTCCTTCCTTTTCAGTGTCGGCTGATGACTCAAGCGATCATGTTCCTACGGTGTCAAAAACGTTTTGTAGGCTACATTTGATCAACCGCAGGACTGACAAGCAAAAAAGACTTCCTATAATTATCTCAAGGAGTGGCAACAGCATATTTTCCAGCAAGCTCACACAGGCACAGAAGCCGCGACCAGCCCATAGAGAATGATAGAGGCCTCTAGTAGCCTAAAAGCTATTTTGCCATGGGCACTGCCATTGAGGGCTTTCACCATGCTGCAGCTATTTTAAAGTAGTCAAGTTAGTGGGAATTCCTATGTGTTGTAGATTCAATTGGCGCTGCCCATGCTGTCACAGATGCTATAGTGGCATAGATGTAAAAAAGAGTCCTCTATCTACCTCTATGGCGCTGCCCTCTGCGTGTGTGGGATCCTACTGGGCGGGGTGGCTATATTAATTATTATGTCCAAACAACTGCCTATCACACTGAAAGAATCTCAATTGCACACTCCTCGCCACCTCCTCAAAACCCATTGGAGGGACAGGTCAGAGGGGCAGACCTCTGTCTTTCTCATCCAATGGTTTGAGGAGAGAGGACACCAGGAGTATACAATTGAAATTCTCCTATTGAATATCCAGCAATGGAGGCTGGTGGGAGGAGCTATAGGAGGACAGGTGTAACAGTTTAGCTTTCCGTCCCTCTCCTCACCCCCTACCTGGGCTCGAACCAGGAACACATCGACAACAGCCACCCTCGAAGCAGGAACACATCGACAACAGCCACCCTCGAAGCAGGAACACATCGACAACAGCCACCCTCGAACCAGGAACACATCGACAACAGCCACCCTCGAACCAGGAACACATCGACAACAGCCACCCTCGAACCAGGAACACATCGACAACAGCCAGCCTCGAACCAGGAACACGTCGACAACAGCCACCCTCGAACCAGGAACACATCGACAACAGCCACCCTCGAACCAGGAACACATCGACAACAGCCAGCCTCGAACCAGGAACACGTCGACAACAGCCACCCTCGAACCAGGAACACATCGACAACAGCCACCCTCGAACCAGGAACACGTCGACAACAGCCACCCTCGAACCAGGAACACATCGACAACAGCCACCCTCGAACCAGGAACACGTCGACAACAGCCACCCTCGAAGCAGGAGCACATCGACAACAGCCACCCTCGAACCAGGAACACATCGACAACAGCCACCCTCGAATCAGGAACACGTCGACAACAGCCACCCTCGAACCAGGAACACATCGACAACAGCCACCCTCGAACCAGGAACACGTCGACAACAGCCACCCTCGAACCAGGAACACGTCGACAACAGCCACCCTCGAACCAGGAACTCGTCGACAACAGCCACCCTCGAACCAGGAACACGTCGACAACAGCCACCCTCGAAGCATCGTTAACCATCGCTCCACAAAAGCCCGCGGCCCTTGCAGAGCAAAGAAAACAACTACTTCAAGGTCTCAGATCGAAGTGACGTCACCGATTGAAACGCTACTAGCGCGCACCACCGCTAATTAGCTAGCCATGTCACATCGGTTACAACGGGCTCATTGTAATGAATGGAATCAATGGAACAGAGTCAAACGCGTGATTTCCATATGTTTGATCCGTTCCGTTTAATCCATTCCAGCCATTACAATGAGCCCGTCCCTCCTATAGCTCCTCCCACCAGCCCCCTCTGATATGCAGGTAGCCTACTGATACAGTCCTCGAGTCATAATACCCATAAAACATAGCGGTCAAAATAAGGAAATGATTCCATCCATTTTTCCCATAGTTTTGTTTGTAGAAACATCTAAAATAAGGGGCTGTGTTTTGTGAAAGCCCTGGAATGTTGTTTTGATAACCGTGTACATTTCTCTAGGAAATATGGATTGAAAATAATTTCCGTTTGACCGCTAGGTGTTATGTGTTATTACTTGTAGATGACCTGGAGCCAGTGGGTTTGGCGACGAGTATGAAGCGAGGGTCAGCCAACACAGAAGTCAAGACACTCCACTCGTAAGATGTTTAGTCCCTGTGCCCAAGAACACTAAGGTAACCTGCCTAAATGACTACAGACCCGTAGCACTCACGTCCGTAACTATGAAGTGCTTTGAAAGGCTGGTAACGGCTCACATCAACACCATTATCCCAGAAACTCTAGACCCCACTCCAATTTGCATACCGCCCAAACAGACGCCCAAACAGATGACGCATTCTCTATTGCACACCACACTGGCCTTTAACACCTGAACAAAAGGAACACCTATGTGAGAATGCTATTCATTGACTACAGCTCAGCTTTCAACAACATAGTACCTTCAAAGCTCATCACTAAGCTAAGGATCCTGGGACTAAACACCTCCCTCTGCAACTGGATCCTGGACTTTCTGACGGGCCGCCCCCAGGTGGTGAGGGTAGGTAGCAACACATCTGCCACGCTGATCCTCAACACTGGAGCCCCTCAGGGGTGCGTGCTCAGTCCCCTCCTGTACTCTCTTTTCACTCCTGACTGCATGACTCCAACACCATCATTAAGTTTGCAGACGACACAACAGTAGTAGGCCTGATCACCGACAACGATGAGACAGCCTATAGGGAGGTCATAGACCTGGCAGTGTGGTGCCAGAATAACAACCTCTCCCTCAACGTGATCAAGACAAAGGAGATGATTGTGGACTACAGGAAAAGTAGGACCGAGCACGCCCCCATTCTCATCGACGGGGCTGCAGTGGAGCAGGTTGAGAGCTTCAAGTTCCTTGGCATCCACATCACCAACAAACTAGAATGGTCCAAGCACACCAAGACAGTCATGAAGAGGGCACGACAAAACCTATTCCCCCTCAGGAAACTAAAAAGATTTGGCATGGGTCCTGAGATCCTCAAAAGGTTCTACAGCTGCAACATCGAGAGCATCCTGGTTACATCACCGCCTGGTACGGCAATTGCTCGGCCTCCGACCGCAAGGCACTACAGAGGGTAATGCGTACACCCCAGTACATCACCGGGGCCAAGCTTCCTGCCATCCAGGACCTCTATACCAGGCGGTGTCAGAGGAAGGCCCTACCTCAATCAGCCTGACTAACCGGTGTCTGTATGTAGCCTCTCTACTGTATGTAGCCTCACTACTGTATATAGCCTCTCTACTGTATGTAGCCTCACTACTGTATGTAGCCTCACTACTGTATGTAGCCTCACTACTGTATGTAACCTCTCTACTGTATATAACCTCTCTACTGTATATAGCCTCTCTACTGTATATAGCCTCTCTACTGTATATAGCCTCTCTACTGTATATAACCTCTACTGTATATAGCCTCTCTACTGTATATAGCCTCTCTACTGTATATAGCCTCTCTATTCTATATAGCCTCTCTATTCTATATAGCCTCTCTACTGTACATAGCCTCTCTACTGTATATAGCCTCTCTACTGTATATAGCCTCTCTACTGTATATAGCCTCTACTGTATATAGCCTGTCTTTTTACTGTTGTTTTATTTCTTTACTTACCTATTGTTCACCTAATACCTTTTTTGCACTATTGGTTAGAGCCTGTAAGTAAGCATTTCACTGTAAGGTGAACCAAATCAAAGTTTATTTGTTGTATTCAGCATTTCACTGTAAGGTGAACCAAATCAAAGTTTATTTGTTGTATTCAGCATTTCACTGTAAGGTGAACCTACACCTATTGTATTCGGCGCACGTGACAAATAAACTTTGATTTGGTCTGCTTATTAGCCCCGCCCCACAGAGGTTCCTTTGCCTTTGAGGAGGATGTTACATGTCTTGGCAACAGAACCACCTTAGGCAGTGCGGGGGCAATAAGCAGACCAGATCGCAGTCCCACCTCACCATCGTTAGCTCAAGTAGAGATACACCCCCCCCCCCCCCCCCCCCAATTGCTAAAGGCCTGTATGAACTATGCATAGAGCATGATAGAGGCCTTTATTGGCCTAAGAGCATGGGCAGTGCCATTGAGGGCTTCCACCATTTTTAATGTAGTCAACTGGGTGGGACTTCCAACTTAATTGGCTGATCCCTCCTGGTGTCATCAGGAGGGATCAGCCAATCGTAAAGAAGAACATGTACAACTTCAAAATGGAGATAGAGAGAGCCTCATTGACACTGCCCATGCTGTCGCAGAATCTCTAATGGCACAGCTACAAAGATAGTTCCATAGAGATAGGGTGATAGAAAAATGCTGTATTTACCTGATCTATTTGTTGTTAATAGTTAACAATGAATATTTAACTAATAGTAAGACATTTCTGTCCTACTAGTGTCTGTGTTTTTATGGTCTCCAACTTTAGTTCCCTGCAGCTAATCTGGGCGTATGGTTACCAGAGATGGCTTGAGCTAAAGACTGCATTACATAGACAAGAATGTTGTTTTACTAGAGATAGTTTAGGAGTAGAACAATCCCTCATTCTCTAAATCGTCCTTGCATCTGGGAAACTGAGCCAGGGTGGGGCTAAGACAACCCAGGTAAAGATAGGATGAACCCAGAGTGGAATATGATGCTCCTTGGTCTCCATGCCTAAGCATTCTTAGTGTCAGCTATATAAAGAACTGTGCATTTGTGTAAAGGTTGGGTTACTCGGTCCAACACTCAAGGGTGGGAGGGTGTCGACCAGCCTCATTATTGCAATAATTAAATCCGATATGAAATAAAGATGATTGTTTGAATAAAATGACAGTCTCTCTCTCAGTATGAATTTCCACGACAATAGCTAGAGAACTCATCCTCGTTATCCACCATCTTTATAAGCTGCATATGTTGCCTGGCTACCCATACCCCTCACGTCGGTCAAACGCTACACCACGGGATCAACGCTATCTAGACTTCTTCGCATGTCCCTACCCTAAACCCTACCTACCTAACTTCAAAACGGGCCCCACGGATGCGATATAGCACTGGACGGTTTAGATAAGAGCAGCTGAAGAATTCACTCGTCAAACAACGGGATCATATGTTTTATTTTCCACAACAAACAAAAAAAATATAGAATTACAGAGTCACAACCTTTTCTCTTTATGGGTTTATTAATCTGTAATCGTCTGTAGAGAAGAGACCAATACTTATACACGGACTAAAACAAACGTCCTTTAAATCAAAAGCTTGTCCATCTTTACATGTCAAAATAAGTTGAAATCAATAGCTATCCAATAAAAATAGCTTTAAAAAAAAAAAAAAAAAAAGGTATATTAAGCTAGTATAGTCGGTAACACAAAGTAGAGAGGGAGTGAATGGACATAAAACACAAGTATCATTGAAGGAAAATAAAAGAAATAAGAGATTTGGAATAGAATGGAACGTTGCAAAAAATAATTTTAAAACCATAACTAGGTTATTATCTGTATGGGCAATTTATTCCTTTATAATCATTGCTATGGTTGTTTCTCTGTAACCTGGTCTTAAAATACTTTATAAATTACATCTTATTATCAATATTAAAGGTCTTTCAAGGCCACTGTGTGAATACATGCATTTCCTAAATCGGGTCCAGCATTCCTGAGACGTCCCAAAGCAGGAAGACAACAGGGTTTTATAATCAGGGAGATTCACCTTCCGACGAGCTCTGCACTTCGTAGTGTGCAGTCCACAGCACCTCATGATTGGCTGGTTTCATTGTGAAGGCATTCTGTAATAACTCTCCCACCATGGTACAGTCTACAGGTTAGTGTTCCTTAGCGTCTGCAGTGGACAGATGACCACAGCTATCACTGCCGGTGGTACAGTTTTGCACCATGTTTAGCAGGAGAGGCTAGCTCTTTAAAACACCGACCGTGAGTCTGTGGAACAGGAGAGGCTAGCTCTGTAAAACACCGACCGTGGGTCTGTGGAACAGGAGAGGCTAGCTCTGTAAAACACCGACGGTGAGTCTGTGGAACAGGAGAGGCTAGCTCTGTAAAACACTGACCGTGGGTCTGTGGAACAGGAGAAGCTAGCTCTGTAAAACACCGACAGTGAGTCTGAGGAACAGGAGAAGCTAGCTCTGTAAAACACCGACCGTGGGTCTGTGGAACAGGAGAGGCTAGCTCTGTAAAACACCGACCGTGGGTCTGAGGAACAGGAGAGGCTAGCTCTGTAAAACACCGATCGTGGGTCTGTGGAACAGGAGAGGCTAGCTCTGTAAAACACCGACCGTGGGTCTGAGGAACAGGAGAGGCTAGCTCTGTAAAACACCGACCGTGGGTCTGTGGAACAGGAGAGGCACTAGGACCTGCGTTGATGACTGATCAACACCGGGGTGATGAGGAGGAGATACACACTGCAAAGGCGAGAAGAGATACACACTGCAAAGGCAAGATGAGCTATCTGCTGTTAAAAAAGGCACAAGAGTAAGGAGAAGAGCAGACGCCTGTGTGTAGTGCCTGAGGCAACAGGGGGGGGGGGGGGGGGGGGGGGGTATGGCAGCTTTTCCGTAACTCGGTTCCCTAAACTATTTGGTTTTTGCCCTAGCACTACACAGCACATTCAAAATGATTAAGGCTGGATGCTTAGTTGGTTTTACATTTTATTTATTTTTTTTAAATCAGCTGTGTAGTGGTAGGGCAAAACCGAACATGCTCCCCTTGTGGTCCAGAGGACCGAGTTTGGGAAACCCTGGGGTAGAGCTGTGACGGTCATTACATTTTGTCAACTGGTAACTGTCATGCAAATAACTGTCGGGTCTCACGCCAAATTGACCGTTAATGAAGATAAACACGTTAAGCATCTCCGGGACGACACGCCATCGTTGTCGTGCTCCTATTGGAATGTCTCCATTTTAAAAAAGTCTAATAAATCCGTTTAATATAGCCTACACCATAAATTAATTATTAATGAATCATTTTTATAATAATAATAATAATAATAATTTTGGCATCATTCCCAAGTGACAATATTTTCACCCATCAGACTATTTTCCGTTTAATTTTGTCTTTACAAATACTAAATAATGTGTGTGAAATGAGTTCTGATTTAGAATGGGCCATTATCATGCACCTGTCTGAACGGGCAATTATTATTATTTATTTTTTAATAAAGTCATCTGTATGCACTTGAATGGCAAATGGAGGACGCTTTTCCCATGGTTCATTTTTCATGACAGCCAGGTAGGCTACTCTGGTCGTAAGGCAAAGCAATGTGCTTCTTATTAGGAAAGTTGAGAAATAAATATAGTAGGCCTATAGAAAGCTGATAGGATCCTCCTCTTTTTAATAGAGGCCATTGCATAGTGTAGGCTGTAGAAATGTTGACCCGCCAGGAGCACATATTTAACTCCATGCATCAACCAGCTATGAGGAGCTGGCTGGTTGATCAGGTGATCCTATTCCGCCTAACTCTGACTGCCAGGGCTCTCAGGAAGTGTTTGATTTGATTCTCCGCTGTATTTGCATTGAGTGATTACAGGGACAATAGAGCGCCGAGTACCAATTACCATCGGCGGCAACACAGCGTCGTTTGGGGAGAAGCCTAGTTACCTTGACTCATGTGGAATTTGACTGCAATCATGACTGGTGACTGCTGGGGAGGTGGTAATACGGTCACTTTAACAGCCCTAGGGGGTATAGGGGGTCTGGGGGGGGGGTTAGGTGTCTAGTGACATCAAGACCATTAACGCAGGTCACTCTCGTCTTCCTCTATAGTCTTCTTGATGCGGAGGAGCATAGTGGTCAGCCACTGGTCCAACCTAGAGATAGTGTCATATTCCTTCACCTGAGAGACAGAGAGAGGGGAGATGGAGACAGACAGAGATATGGAGGGGGAGGGGAGACGGAGATAGATATGGAAGGGGAGATGAGGCCGAGAAGGACAGACGGAGAGAAAGAAAGAAAGAGCGATGAGGAGAAGGATGGGGAGGGAGGAAGGGAGGTGAGACAAGAAAACAAGTTAACTTCCAGTTTCTAGTAATTGATTTCCCTTTCTTGTTCAAAATGGTTTCAGTTTTAGTTCATGTGGGACTTCCTCAGTTCAGCGTTCCCTATCTTTTCATTTATTTTCATGACTTCAGTAATGACTTCCTCATTCACAAATAAAAAGACACAAAACAATACTTTTGAGAGTACTACTCACTGCATCAGTATATACATCAACATTCTGTTCTTCACACGCATCTAGAAGTTTCTGCAGAGAAATAAAGACATGTATTCTGTTAGAATACATATATGTTGGAGTCGAAAGGCTTAAGAGAAAAGACGAGGGGGTTGGATAAGACTAAAACAGAGGCCCTATCAGAAAACAACCCTACTTCCTTACCTTCAGCAGTTTACATTCACGAGAATCTGAGAAGGCAGGGAACATTTCTTCATACTTCTGTAAGGCCAGCTAGATGCCAGGAGAAAGAGCAGTTTAGTCAGAGAAGAAACCTAGAAACCTCGTGGAGGATTTGAAAAACAGACACAAGTCAGTTTTTAGGGTTTACTTTGGCATTGAGCATGTCCACACAGAAGTGACAGAGAGCTGCCTTGAAGAAGTAGTCCTTGCCGCTATACTTTAGCAGTGTGCTGTCCATCGCATTGGTCCCAACCTTAAAAAAAAACAGACCAAAACAGGATTGTTAAACAGTCGATAACAATTACATAGAACATATTTACAAGGAACTGCCTCCTGCAACACTGTTTGGTCAGCTGTCACCTGTTCATAGATCTCTATGGCCTTCTGGTACTGCTCCAGCTGAGCTGCATAGACGGCCACCTTCAGAAGACACTTGTTAGCAGAGCTGAGAGGACAAGGAGAAAGGGAGGTAGAGGTACAGGGAGAGAGAGAGGAATTAGGACAACCAGTCACACAACATACAGTCAAAATGAAACCGGGACTGATTCAGTAGGACAGAACCCAAATAAAACCGGGTCTGATTCAGTAGGACAGAACCCAAATAAAACCGGGTCTGATACAGCAGGACAGAACCAAAATAAAACCGGGTCTGATTCAACAGGACAGAACCAAAATAAAACCGGGTCTGATTCAACAGGACAGAACCAAAATAAAACCGGGTCTGATTCAACAGGACAGAACCCAAATAAAACCGGGTCTGATTCAACAGGACAGAACCCAAATAAAACCGGGTCTGATACAGCAGGACAGAACCAAAATAAAACCGGGTCTGATTCAGCAGGACAGAATCCAAATAAAACCGGGTCTGATTCAGTAGGACAGAACCCAAATAAAACCGGGTCTGATACAGCAGGACAGAACCCAAATAAAACCGGGTCTGATTCAGCAGGACAGAACCCAAATAAAACCGGGTCTGATACAACAGGACAGAACCCAAATAAAACCGGGTCTGATTCAGCAGGACAGAACCCAAATAAAACCGGGTCTGATTCAGCAGGACAGAACCCAAATAAAACCGGGTCTGATTCAGCAGGACAGATCCCAAATAAAACCGGGTCTGATTCAGTAGGACAGAACCCAAATAAAACCAGGTCTGATTCAGCAGGACAGAACCCAAATAAAACCGGGTCTGATACAGCACGGTAAGGAGTCACGGTAAGGAGTCACGGTAAGGAGTCACGGTAAGGAGTCACGGTAAGGAGTCACGGTAAGGAGTCACGGTAAGGAGTCACGGTAAGGAGTCACGGTAAGGAGTCACGGTAAGGAGTTACGGTAAGGAGTTACGGTAAGGAGTTACGGTAAGGAGTTACGGTAAGGAGTTACGGTAAGGAGTCACGGTAAGGAGTCACGGTAAGGAGTCACGGTAAGGAGTCACGGTAAGGAGTCACGGTAAGGAGTCACGTGGGCTCTATTCATTACATGTCTCTCCATAGCTCCCACCATAGATATAAAACCCCATAGAGCTGATGTGTGGTCCAGCGGGAGAAGCCTCTGACCCCGGCACATGTACGCCAGACTCGGTGTGGGTTGGAATCCGGACCAGTGCCCTCTGACCCCTCCTCCCCAACACGGTTCCAGCTCTTTAATTAAGCTACACAATTAAGGAGTGGGAATGCCCTACTCCTTAAAAAAGACCTTCCCCCCCAAAAATGATGGATATATTGTCTATGGTTCCTACCTTGTGGACTCTTCTCCTTTGTAGTAGTCTGCCGCCTGTTCATAGTGAGCTATAGCCTGCAGACAGAGACAACATTTAGACACGCCTCACCCACACAGCCCCCCCCCCCCCTGACCCACAGTCCTCCTCTCACACCTGACCCACACAGTCCTCCTCTCACACCTGATCCACACAGTCCTCCTCTCACACCTGATCCACACAGTCCTCCTCTCACACCTGATCCACACAGTCTCCCCCCCCCCATCACACCTGACCCACACAATCCCCCACACAGTCCTCCTCTCACACCTGATCCACACAGTCCTCCTCTCACACCTGATCCACACAGTCCTCCTCTCACACCTGATCCACACAGTCCTCCTCTCACACCTGATCCACACAGTCCTCCTCTCACACCTGATCCACACAGTCCTCCTCTCACACCTGATCCACACAGTCCTCCTCTCACACCTGATCCACACAGTCCTCCTCTCACACCTGATCCACACAGTCTCCCCCCCCCCCCCCCCATCACACCTGACCCACACAGTCTCCCCCCCCCCCCATCACACCTGACCCACACAATCCCCCCCCCCATCACACCTGACCCACACAGTCTCCCCCCCCCCATCACACCTGACCCACACAACCCCCCCCCCCCCCAATCACACCTGACCCACACAATCCCCCCACCCGACCCACACAATCCTCCCCCCTCACCCTAACACAATATTCAGATACACCCGACCAACAAGTAAAAAATCCATTTTGAATTCAAATCACTTTTAGACAGCATCCCTTGTGATTTAAACAAAACTTTGCGTACGTTTGCTGATTGTAGAAGTGGTCAGAGACTTTTAGGAACCTGAATGACAAAACATTCAAGAGATACAAAGGGGCTCAAAGTGGACTCATTTTCCATACCCCATCATACCATGTGACATGGGTGTCTTCATTGCTGGAAAATATAAATGGTTGAGTTTGATATAATTTAAAAACTTACAAACAGGGTTCTTTTTTAAAATAAAACAAATATTTATAATATGTTTTTTATACCTTTAACGTCAATTATGTTAAAAAAAAAACACGCTTAAACTCTTGATTTGTTTTTCAGATTCACGTGTTATAGCTTAGCCCCTACTTTACATCATCTGAGGTTGTTGTGTTGAAACAACAGATCATTTCATTCATAAAAAAACGACCATTTGTGTCGCTAGCCAACTTAACGGTTGTTGGAGCAGTTCACGCAGTCATGGATCAACAAGGAGTATAGGAGGGGGACTAAGCACGCACCCCTGAGGGCCCTCCCGTGTTGAGGACCAGCGTGGCAGAGGTGTTGTTGCCCTAACCTTACCACCTGGGGTTTGCGGCCCGTCAGGAAGTCCAGGATCCAGTTGTATAATATGAATGGAAGATTTCATTCAAATTTTTTAAAAAGGGGTTATGTAAAAAAGTGAAGTACAGCCTCCAGACAAGCATCTGGAGAGATACATCTGATCCAGACAAGTACATCCTGGTACACCTGGCTATGAGTGCAAATGTGCTATTATATCTGACCACAAATGATTTTGCATCTTTACTCATAGGGGGCTGATTCTCCCAGTCTATTCAGTTCAGACCTATACAAGACAGTAGTGACTATCCCAGGCTAGCTGGAGGACAGATACAGGCTGTGTGTCCCCTCAATGCCTATTATAAATGCACTACTTTTTGACCAGGGCCCATAGGTCTGACCGTATCGATGTCCACCAGCTCCGTCTCGTAGATCTCTGCGATGGAGATGTGATGTTTGGCTGCGATGGTGAACCGTCCCTAATGAGTTCAAAGAGAGGAGTAAAACAGCAGCAGAAAGAGAGGAGTAAAACAGCAGCAGAAAGAGAGGAGTAAAACAGCAGCAGAAAGAGAGGAGTAAAACAGCAGCAGAAAGAGAGGAGTAAAACAGCAGCAGAAAGAGAGGAGTAAAACAGCAGCAGAAAGAGAGGAGTAAAACAGCAGCAGAAAGAGAGGAGTAAAACAGCAGCAGAAAGAGAGGAGTAAAACAGCAGCAGAAAGAGAGGAGTAAAACAGCAGCAGAAAGAGAGGAGTAAAACAGCAGCAGAAAGAGAGGAGTAAAACAGCAGCAGAAAGAGAGGAGTAAAACAGCAGCAGAAAGAGAGGAGTAAAACAGCAGCAGAAAGAGAGGAGTAAAACAGCAGCAGAAAGAGAGGAGTAAAACAGCAGCAGAAAGAGAGGAGTAAAACAGCAGCAGAAAGAGAGGAGTAAAACAGCAGCAGAAAGAGAGGAGTAAAACAGCAGCAGAAAGAGAGGAGTAAAACAGCAGCAGAAAGAGAGGAGTAAAACAGCAGCAGAAAGAGAGGAGTAAAACAGCAGCAGAAAGAGAGGAGTAAAACAGCAGCAGAAAGAGAGGAGTAAAACAGCAGCAGAAAGAGAGGAGTAAAACAGAAGCAGCAGCAGAAAGAGAGGAGTAAAACAGAAGCAGCAGCAGAAAGAGAGGAGTAAAACAGAAGCAGCAGCAGAAAGAGAGGAGTAAAACAGAAGCAGCAGCAGAAAGAGAGGAGTAAAACAGCAGCAGAAAGAGAGGAGTAAAACAGAAGCAGCAGCAGAAAGAGAGGAGTAAAACAGAAGCAGCAGCAGAAAGAGAGGAGTAAAACAGAAGCAGCAGCAGAAAGAGAGGAGTAAAACAGAAGCAGCAGCAGAAAGAGAGGAGTAAAACAGAAGCAGCAGCAGAAAGAGAGGAGTAAAACAGAAGCAGCAGCAGAAAGAGAGGAGTAAAACAGAAGCAGCAGCAGAAAGAGAGGAGTAAAACAGAAGCAGCAGCAGAAAGAGAGGAGTAAAACAGAAGCAGCAGCAGAAAGAGAGGAGTAAAACAGAAGCAGCAGCAGAAAGAGAGGAGTAAAACAGAAGCAGCAGCAGAAAGAGAGGAGTAAAACAGAAGCAGCAGCAGAAAGAGAGGAGTAAAACAGAAGCAGCAGCAGAAAGAGAGGAGTAAAACAGAAGCAGCAGCAGAAAGAGAGGAGTAAAACAGAAGAAGCAGAAAGAGAGGAGGAAAACAGGAAGCAGAAACAAAAAGAAGGATGAGAGAAGCAACAGAACACCAGGCTCATATCAGCTCTCTATGTTACTGGTGAAATACTTGAGATACACGCTGCCCATTGTTTTAGTGTGTTGAACCAATAGGTACAGTCAAAGAGGAGGGTATCAGGCCTCTATCCACACTAACACTTCTCACCATGTCCGTGTAGATCTCGATGGCTCGGTTCAGACAGTTGATAGCCTCTGTAGGGAGGGTACATCAGATGCATTATCAACTCACAGAGACCCTTTCATTCACTCTGATTTGCAGGAAAATACCAAGGTAATGTTTAATTTCTTCTGAGAAACATTCTTCACAGCTCTTTTAGTGTTTGGTTGAGTGTCGACAGTGGTAGGGTAAAGAGAGCTCTAACATGGAAGGAGGTAATGGTTGTAAAGTCCATGGTGTGTGTGTGTGTGTGTGTGTGTGTGTGTGTGTGTGTGTGTGTGTGTGTGTGTGTGTGTGTGTGTGTGTGTGTGTGTGTGTGTGTGTGTGTAAGTGGAATACCTTGCGGGTCAGCTTTTTTGAAGGCGTTTCCAGCGTCTATGAAGTTAGTAGCAGCATCGTGTTTACTCTGCATCTGCAGGTGGAGACGGGCCGCCTGCGAGAACGCGTTACCTGCAGCTGAAAACACAGTCATATTATCCTACTATCACAATACAGCCATACTATCCTACTATCACAATGCAGCCATGTTATCCTACTATCACAACCAACTATCACAATACAGCCATATTATCCAACTATCACAATACAGCCATATTATCCAACTATCACAATACAGCCATATTATCCTACTATCACAATACAGCCATATTATCCTACTATCACAATACAGCCATATTATCCTACTATCACAATACAGCCATATTATCCTACTATCACAAAACAATCATATTACCCAACTATCACAATAGAGCCATATTATCCTACTATCACAATAGAGCCATATTATCCTACTATCACAATACAGTCATATTATCCTACTATCACAATACAGCCATATTATCCTACTATCACAATACAGCCATATTATCCTACTATCACAATACAGCCATATTATCCTACCATCACAATACAGCCATATTATCCTACTATCACAATACAGCCATATTATCCTACTATCACAATACAGCCATATTATCCTACTATCACAATACAGCCATATTATCCTACTATCACAATACAGCCATATTATCCTACTATCACAACCAACTATCACAATACAGCCATATTATCCTACTATCACAATACATCCATATTATCCTACTATCACAATACAGTCATATTATCCTACTATCACAATACAGCCATATTATCCAACTATCACAATACAGCCATATTATCCAACTATCACAATACAGCCATATTATCCAACTATCACAATACAGCCATACTATCCTACTATCACAACCAACTATCACAATACAGCCATATTATCCTACTATGACAATACAGCCATATGATCCAACTATGACAATACAGCCATATGATCCAACTATGACAATACAGCCATATGATCCTACTATGACAATACAGCCATATGATCCTACTATGACAATACAGCCATATGATCCTACTATGACAATACAGCCATATGATCCTACTATGACAATACAGCCATATGATCCTACTATGACAATACAGCCATATGATCCTACTATGACAATACAGCCATATGATTCTACTATGACAATACAGCCATATGATCCTACTATGACAATACAGCCATATGATCCTACTATCACAATACAGCCATATTAGCCCACTATCACAACCAACTATCACAATACAGCCATATGATCCTACTATGACAATACAGCCATATGATCCTACTATCACAATACAGCCATATTAGCCCACTATCACAACCAACTATCACAATACAGCCATATTATCCTACTATCACAATACAGCCATACTATCCTACTATCACAACCAACTATCACAATACAGCCATACTATCCTACTATCACAACCAACTATCACAATACAGCCATACTATCCTACTATCACAACACAGCCATACTATCCTACTATCACAACCAACTATCACAATACAGCCATACTATCCTACTATCACAACCAACTATCACAATACAGCCATACTATCCTACTATCACAATACAGCCATATTAGCCTACTATCACAACCAACTATCACAATACAGCCATACTATCCTACTATCACAATACAGCCATACTATCCTACTATCACAACCAACTATCACAATACAGCCATACTATCCTACTATCACAATACAGCCATATTAGCCTACTATCACAACCAACTATCACAATACAGCCATACTATCCTACTATCACAATACAGCCATACTATCCTACTATCACAATACAGCCATATTATCCACCTATCACAATACAGCCATATTATCCTACTATCACAATACAGGCATACTATCCTACTATCACAATACAGCCATATTAGCCTACTATCACAACCAACTATCACAATACAGCCATACTATCCTACTATCACAACCAACTATCACAATACAGCCACTCCTTTTCGCTAAAACACTAACTCCTTTTCGTATAAACTGGTAGCATAGCATAGCTAGCATAAATAAAATTGGGTGGTGGTAGCCAGTCATTTTTTAACTGCAATGCAGTTGATTGGTGACGATGACATTCATACAAGGGTTATATTCTGATTTTTACCTCAACATAGTGTAAAACACAGAGACAATAACCTAAATAGAGGCTATGAGGAGATTCAGAATCTTTCCAACAAGTGTTTCATTCCCATTGTTTTGGTCGAGTTCCATTGGCCTCATTACCACATCTATATGGATAAAAAGCAGTGTTATCACCAAACCGATTCTATATGGATGCAGTCTATCACAGTGCCATCCGTTTAGTCACCAAAGCCCCATATTCTACCCACCAATGCGACCTGTATGCTCTCGCTGGCTGGCCCTCACTACATATTCGTCGCCAAACCCACTGGCTTCAGGTCATCGATGAGTCCTTGCTAGGTAAAGCCCCGCCTTATCTCAGCTCACTGGTCACAATAGCAGCATCACCCGTAGCACGCACTCCAGCAGGTATATCTCACTGGTCACCATAGCAGCACCACCCGCTACAGGTGGAAACCCCACCCCCTTCAGGCTGCCAGAAAGGCTACAAAAGTGTTCTCACCACACCAGTTCTATATGGTTACAAGACAGTGTTCACCACACCAGTTCTATATGGTTACAAGACAGTGTTCTCACCACACCAGTTCTATATGGTTACAAGACAGTGTTCTCACCACACCAGTTCTTCGCCATCTTGTACATGTTGGCAGCCCTGGCGTACATATCACAGGCCTCCTCCATCTTGGATGAGCCTCTGCATCAACAGAAGAAGAGTAGCAGTGAGCCAGAGGCACTAAACATGTAGTATCAGGACTAGTAACACAGTTTAGGCTTTGTTTAAAATATTGTCAAGTATATCACTGACTGTAATTGGCAAAAAACTACTGTCAGAATAGCAGTTCAAATGTGTGCATGAGATGAGACAACAACTAGACCTATTAACTAAACAACCCAAGGTATGATTGAGAAACATTATGAGTAAGCAATCATTGTTGATGTTTCAAAATAAAGTGTGAAGACAAAAAAGGTATTCCGTAGTGGATTGGGGAACAGAATGTAAGAATCAGTGTCTAACACAGACACCATCATGTTTAAATCAACTGATGATGGACAGGCTGTGAGGTCATTTCACAATAGCAGCACATTATGCTGACTGCACAATCGCAGAATAGTTTTTCCCCCCTCCAAAATAAGAGTCCAACTGCAAAGACCTAACTTTGGGAATACCACATAATTTTGCATTCTAGCACTGGGGGGGGGGGGGGGGGGGGGTAATTTAATGCATTTTGTTTTGAATATTGTATTATTCATACCAGCATTTATTTGAAAGATTACACAAATACTGGTATGCTGAAAGCTAATTGTGTAGGACAGGCTATACTGAAAATAAGTATACTTTAAAAAAATATGTTTTTATTACTCAATAGAGTCTGCATAACTTAAATGGGTCTCTTGTGCTGGGCAACTGGTTTAATACAGAGTACTGATGATTCCCCCCACTGCAATGCAATACAGGGTACATGAGATACTTACTGGCTTGTAGAGAGAACATTTCTAACCGTCTCAGCTAAAGTGGGTGGGAAATAACTCAGCAGGGTCTCTACTAAGCAAATAGGGTTTGTTTTTGGAGGGGGGGGGGGGGGGGGGGGGGGGGACTGTCACCCAGCAGCATGTTGTTCTCCACACCCTCCATAGATCCCAATGTATTAGACAGTACATAGCCCTGTGTAGCTCAGTTGGTAGAGCATGGCGCTTGCAACGCCAGGGTTGTGGGTTCGATTCCCACGGGGGGCCAGTACAAAAAAAAGTATGAATGTATGTACTTGTAAGTCGCTCTGGATAAGAGCGTCTGCTAAATGACTTAAATGTAAATGTACATGGGATACATATTGGCTTGTAGAGAGGGAACTTATCTACCTGTCTCAGCTAAAGTGAGGTGGGGAATACTCAGTACGGTCTCTACTAACCAAGTATGGATCATTTTTGGAGAGGGACTGTGTCGCACGGCCTGCTGCTGGCTTTTCACTCCACCCTCTCCCCTCCATAACCCCCCCCCCCCCCCCTAATGCAATACACTGTACATTGGATAGCCATCATATTGGCTTGTAGAGCGAGAAACTTTAGTTCCAAGGGCACATTTGGCGTAACCTATTTGCTGTCACAAAACAAACAATGTAATTCCCGACTCTCAAAAAAACCACCAAAAAAACAGGTGACATTAACACACTATTCCTTAAGGATGTGATTTCAAAAGATCATTCACAGGTTATAATCCTCTTTAGTATGTGGAGATGGAAGTTTTGGTTGTCTTCGGAATTAGACCTTTAGACCCAGACGAGTCGTTCTTTGAGCATTTGTCAGTGCACATATTACTTTAGTCTTTCTGAACATAGTACTGTTCCACAGTTTCTCCTGGTACGATTATTTCTGTACGTAGTACTGTTCCACCATTTCTTCTGGTATGATACCAGACAGAAAGACTTGTTCAGAAGTTATTAGACCATTTCTAAGGTAAAGCCCAGACTTGATTTTGATACATGATATAGTAGAGCTCGTTAGAATACTACAGAATTCTTAGATGTGTTTGTTATATATGCAGGATAGATTCAAGCTCTTAGGTAAACAGCTCTCTGCTGTCCTGTATCTACACATCTACACACGTAATATATGGACCAAGGATTACATTAAAAGCTTGACAACTGAAAGTTATTAGTAGTATTACATGTTCTACAAATCTACTTCTTGCAGTGAAATTAATTATTTGACGCCTCTTTCTCAAATATGACTCGTTTCAACTATTCGTTGTTTTTTTTACCCTGGCTATACATGGCTTTCTTGCACTGACTGTAATTTGGGGAGCATAAACTGTCAATGTGGAGGAGAACCTTGGATAATAAATGTGCAGGTAGCATTTCCTTAACAAAATAATTTATAAATGTCACACACGTCACTGTGTTGAAGAAGTGTCTGTGTAGTCGGCCCTGTTTTCACAGCATCCAACTGTGAAAGGACTTTTCTCAATTTGCTGATTTGGACTCATAGGGTTTTCATTAAGTGATCTTTTTGTGACATTCTTTGAAAGTGGATATTTTCTTCAGAAATGTCAAAACAGGAAAGGCTTGACCCTCAAGATAATTGATGGAATAGTTACATGTTGGAATAACATCAATACCGGAACTCATTACGTTATTCATGAAACTATATAACTCCTGCTGGGTTCTCAATGTTCGTAGATTCTATAGAGAGGACGGTTATCAGCCGTAATAATTAAAAGAGTCAAATATAAAGACTGGTGTCCACTGGTGTCCTTTCTTGCTGTTCATCCCTGAATGACAGACTCCTGACCTCTGTCAGTAGGTCAACCTCTCATTGCCAACTGCTGGAAGATCATTAAAGTGAGATGGGGATACAGGGTTTCACATTACAAAATGGTAACTTTTGATTTACTCGGAGAAACTGAAAGTTCTAGAATATCTAGAGTGCTGGTCCAATTGGTTGTTCTACTGCTGCACATTTACCGCTTGTCACTTTGTAATAATTTGCTTTTAAAAGAACGTCAAGCCTTTTATGTTTGACGTTTCTAAAAGGACAAGTAATAATCACTTGTATTTTCTCACAAATTACAATTTGTAGAGATGGGCTGTGATCCATGAATCAATCCAAGACCCAAGTCCAAGAGGCCAACCTTTGAATTAATTGTGACCAAGCTGGGCTTAAGAAAGTTGTTGGAAGGCTATGCATAATTGGGGTGATATAAACCTATAGCAACATGATTTTACGAGGATACTAGCTCAACAATTTTCTGGGTCAGGCCATGCAATTGTCCTGATGCATTTCTTGGGCACATGTCAAGGCTTGCCTTGTGAACAGGTATGGATCATCATCATTAGGTTAATCTAGGTTAACAGGCATGCCAGTCCATCAGTGTCTTTGTTGACATCTCTCTACAAGGCAATATGAGGGTTATCCCATGTACTGTCTATTACAGTGTTTTGCATTTTTTTTTTTTTTACCGTTATTTTACCAGGTAAGTCGACTGAGAACACATTCTCATTTGCAGCAACAACCTGGGGAATAGTTACAGGGGAGAGGAGGGGGATGAATGAGCCAATTGTAAACTGGGGATTATTAGGTGACCATGATGGTTTGAGGGCCAGATTGGGAATTTAGCCAGGACACCGGGGTTAACACCCCTACTCTTACGATAAGTGCCATGGGATCTTTAATGACCTCAGAGAGTCAGGACACCCGTTTAACGTCCCATCCGAAAGACGGCACCCTACACAGGGCAGTATCCCCAATCACTGCCCTGGGGCATTGGGATATATATATATATTTTTAGACCAGAGGAAAGAGTGCCTCCTACTGGCCCTCCAACACCACTTCCAGCAGCATCTGGTCTCCCATCCAGGGCCTGACCAGGACCAACCCTGCTTAGCTTCAGAAGCAAGCCAGCAGTGGTATGCAGGTTGGTATGCTGCTGGCATTAGGAACTGTGGAGAACAAAGTGCTGCTGGGTAACAGTCCACCTTCAAAAGTAACCCTATTTGGTTAGTAGAGACCCTGCTGAGTATTTCCCACCTACTTCAGCTGAGACAAGTAGAAACGTTCTCTACAGTCCAATATTCTCAACATACCAGTATCACTGTCTTTTTTTTATTGGCCTTAAAATAAATCTAGGCATCTTTCCTATTTGTTTTCATAAAATACTTACTAGATTTTCTTTTTGCACGATAAAAGTAGATATTGATTAAAATCCCAATATCTTTTGAACGAGTTATCCACATTACATTGTTTTTTAAACGCAGACTTTTATTTGAAAGATTTCGTCATTACCATACCAACGTGACGTCACCGTTTGTACTGCTGGCAGAATACCAGTAAACAAGGGGCCATAGAATAAAATAGAAAAATACGTTTGCTTTACTTTACTCTCATGTGTTACCAGCCAATATAGAAATACAACTTAGTCCAAGTCAAAAAATACCTCACCTAATTTCAACAGTTTTTGGGTACTTTTTTTTGGTTGTCCAACAGGCTAAAGTTAGCTAGCTAAATTACTTTGTTGACTTGTTTGCTAGCTAAGCTAACTGCTGTTAGCTGGATGATGAAATTGCACTAACGTTAGTAGACCAATAGTAGATTACTTGTTTTTCTTCGACAATAAACGTTAAATTGTATTTGGTAACTAATAGCTAACAGTAAGATAATTAGCAAACAGTACCTAACGTTACTCACTGTACTATTTGCGATTTTTAGCTAAACTACCGGGGCTAGCTAGCCGGAATGCTCACCCAAACAACGCCCCAAAAAACGACTGAGACGATTTCAGTTTCTTTTCAGCCTCAGCAATCAGAGCCGAGGCTTCCTTCTCTTTTCCAGAGTTGTCCATGTTTGTAACAACTAGGTATACTTTAGAAATTTAGTAAAGCAGCAGCTGTCTTTTTCTTCTTCGTCTTCTTCTTCTGTGGATTTTTTTTTATGGCGGTTGGCACCCAACTTTAAAGGTGCATTACCGCCACCAACTGGACTAGAGTGTAGACCAGAGACAGGAAAGGTCTAACTCCAAACCAATATTCTTGTCTCGCTAAGGAAACGAAATACATCATTAAATACGACATCCCCTGGTGATTTCCCCAGCAGTTCACTTAATCCTGGCTGTTAAACCCCATTACTCCTCAAATCTAATAACAATCGCTCCCTTTCCCTCACATATTTCTGTCACTGAAGTAGAACGTGTTCCACTGTCTCCATCTCTTCCTGACAATGATCACACCTCCCAGTCGGATGTTCCCCCACCAATTTAACGGTACTATTGAGCTTTGTGTGTCCCAGTTTCAGCCTTGTGATTACACTTTCCTTCCATCTCTCTCGGCTTGATGACCTCCCTGCCACCACCTTTTCCTAAATCTTATACAAGTGTCTTTCTTTTGCCTCCCTGTTCCACAACTCTTGCCGTTTGTTTTTAACCACTAACCCAATGATGATCCATACCTGTTAACATAGATTAACCCAATGATGATCCATACCTGTTAACATAGTTTAACCTAATGATGATCCATACCTGTTAACATAGTTTAACCTAATGATGATCCATACCTGTTAACATAGTTTAACCCAATGATGATCCATACCTGTTAACATAGTTTAACCCAATGATGATCCATACCTGTTAACATAGTTTAACCTAATGATGATCCATACCTGTTAACATAGATTAACCCAATGATGATCCATACCTGTTAACATAGTTTAACCTAATGATGATCCATACCTGTTAACATAGTTTAACCTAATGATGATCCATACCTGTTAACAGCCTAGTTTAACCTAATGATGATCCATACCTGTTAACATAGTTTAACCTAATGATGATCCATACCTGTTAACATAGTTTAACCCAATGATGATCCATACCTGTTAACATAGTTTAACCTAATGATGATCCATACCTGTTAACATAGATTAACCCAATGATGATCCATACCTGTTAACATAGTTTAACCCAATGATGATCCATACCTGTTAACATAGTTTAACCTAATGATGATCCATACCTGTTAACATAGTTTAACCAAATGATGATCCATACCTGTTAACATAGTTTAACCCAATGATGATCCATACCTGTTAACATAGTTTAACCTAATGATGATCCATACCTGTTAACATAGTTTAACCCAATGATGATCCATACCTGTTAACAGCCTAGATTAACCTAATGATGATCCATACCTATTAACATAGTTTAACCCAATGATGATCCATACCTGTTAACATAGATTAACCTAATGATGGCTCATACCATGGTGGCAGGTAGCCTAGTGGTAAGAGTGTTGGACTAGTAACCAAAAGGTTGCAAGATTGAATCCCAGAGCTGAAAAGGTAAAAATCTGTCATTCTGGCCCTGAACAAGGCAGTTAACCCACTGTTCCTAGGCTGTCATTGAAAATAAGAACTTGTTCTTAACTGACTTGCCTAGATAAATAAAGGTGAAATTATTATTTCTTTTAAAAAATACCTCTTAACAACCTAGATTAACCAAATCGTCATGGTGATGGAGAACCTCTACACATTAAAATCAGTGCAAGGCCAGCCTTGATATGTGCCAAAAAATGCATCAGGTCAATCGGCTTGGCCTGACAAAAAACATATATCAAAAACAAATCATGTTGCTATAGGTTTATATCACCCCAATTATGCATAGCCTTCCAACAACTTTCTTAAACCCAGCTTGGTCACAATTAATTCAAAGTTTGGCCTCTTGGACTTGGGTCTTGGATTGATTCATGGATCACAGCCCATCTCTACTGTAACGGCTTTCCTCTTCCTCTTCATCAGAAGAGGAGGAGCAGGGATTGAACCAATATGCAGCGGAGTTTGAAGACATTATTTATTAAAGAAAACACGAACTCGACTAATACACTAACAAAACAACAAACGACGTAGATGCACCTGAACATAAGAACTTACATATAACGAAGAACGCATGAAACAGGAACAGACTACATAAACCGAAAAAACAAACAAACCGAAAACAGTCCCGTGTGGCGCAACGACATACACAGACACAGGAGACAACCACCCACAACGAACACTGTGAAAACACCTACCTAAATATGACTCTTAATTAGAGGAACGCCAAACACCTGCCTCTAATTAAGAGCCATACCAGGCAACCCATAAACCAACATAGAAATGGAAAACATAGAATGCCCACCCAAACTCACGTCCTGACCAACTAAGCATACAACAAACTAACAGAAATAGGTCAGGAACGTGACATCTACAAATTGTAATTTGTGAGAAAATACAAGTGATTATTACTTGTCCTTTTAGAAACGTCAATGTTTAGCGTTCCACTTGCAAACACAAAAGACTTGACGTTCTTTTAAAAGCGAATTATTACAAAGTGACAAGCGGTAAATGTGCAGCAGTAGAACAACCATTTGGACCAGCACTCTAGATATTCTAGAACACAGGTGTCAAACTCATTCCACGGAGGGCCGAGTGTCTGCAGGTTTTCGCTCCTCCCTTGTACTTGATTGATGAATTAACATCACTAATTAGTTAGGAACTCCCCACACCTGGTTGTCTAGGGCTTTATTGAAAGGAAAAACCAAAAACCTGCAGACACTAGGCCCTCCGTGGAATGAGTTTGACACCCCTGTTCTAGAACTTTCAGTTTCTCCGAGTAAATCAAAAGTCACCATTTTGTAATGTGAAACCCTGTATCCCCATCTCACTTTAATGATCTTCCAGCAGTTGGCAATGAGAGGTTGACCTACTGACAGAGGTCAGGAGTCTGTCATTCAGGGATGAACAGCAAGAAAGGACACCAGTGGACACCAGTCTTTATATTTGACTCTTTTAATTATTACGGCTGATAACCGTCCTCTCTATAGAATCTACAAACATTGAGAACCCAGCAGGAGTTATATAGTTTCATGAATAACGTAATGAGTTCCGGTATTGATGTTATTCCAACATGTAACTATTCCATCAATTATCTTGAGGGTCAAGCCTTTCCTGTTTTGACATTTCTGAAGAAAATATCCACTTTCAAAGAATGTCACAAAAAGATCACTTAATGAAAACCCTATGAGTCCAAATCAGCAAATTGAGAAAAGTCCTTTCACAGTTGGATGCTGTGAAAACAGGGCCGACTACACAGACACTTCTTCAACACAGTGACGTGTGTGACATTTATAAATTATTTTGTGAAGGAAATGCTACCTGCACATTTATTATCCAAGGTTCTCCTCCACATTGACAGTTTATGCTCCCCAAATTACAGTCAGTGCAAGAAAGCCATGTATAGCCAGGGTAAAAAAAACAACGAATAGTTGAAACGAGTCATATTTGAGAAAGAGGCGTCAAATAATTAATTTCACTGCAAGAAGTAGATTTGTAGAACATGTAATACTGCTAATAACTTTCAGTTGTCAAGCTTTTAATGTAATCCTTGGTCCATATATTACTTGTGTAGATGTGTAGATACAGGACAGCAGAGAGCTGTTTACCTAAGAGCTTGAATTAAAAATATATATATGTTTCACCTTTATTTAACCAGGTAGGCCAGTTGAGAACACGTTCTCATTTACAACTGCGACCTGGCCAAGATAAAGCAAAGCAGTGTGACAAACAACAACACAGAGTTACACATGGAGTAAAACAAACATACAGTCAATAATACAATAGAGAAGGTCTATATACAGTGTGTCCAAATGGCTTGAGGAGGTAAGGCAATAAATAGGCCATAGTAGCAAAGTAATTACAATTTAGCAGATTAACACTGGAGTGATAGATGAGCAGATGATGATGTGTAAGTGGTGATACTGGTGTGCAAAAGAGCAGAAGAGTAAATAAAAACAATATGGGGATGAGGTAGGTAGTTTGGGTGGGCTATTTACAGATGGGCTATGTACAGCTGCAGCGATCGGTTAGCTGCTCAGATAGCTGATGTTTAAAGTTAGTGAGGGAAATATAAGTCTCCAGCTTCAGCGATTTTTGCAATTCGTTCCAGTCATTGGCAGCAGAGAACTGGAAGGAAAGGCGGGTAAAGGAGGTGTTGGCTTTGGGGGTGACCAGTGAGTTGGACCAGTTGGTCCATATATTACTTGTGAAGGTACAGTAGACAGGCCAACAGAGAGCTGTTTACCTGAGGTTGAATTAAAAATATATATATATTTCACCTTTATTTAACCAGGTATGCCAGTTGAGAACACGTTCTCATTTACAACTGCGACCTGGCCAAGATAAAGCAAAGCAGTGTGACAAACAACACAGAACGGAGCGGAGCCACTGGAACGGAGTCAGGTCAGCCTTGTTGAATTGTTTGGGTTAAGATATAATTCAAACTGAAAATGGATTCTTGTGATTGTTCTCCAACAATTCACCATGACAGCGCAATACACAAGGGGTGGAACAGTGACAAAGGTAACCACAGGACAAACAGAATAATATTAGTCTGAGGAGAGATTAAATAGCATTAATACAACTGTCTGATAGACACAGACAGTCAGGTACCCACAGGACAAACAGAATAATATTAGTCTGAGGAGAGATTAAATAGCATTAATACAACTGTCTGATAGACACAGACAGTCAGGTACCCACAGGACAAACAGAATAATATTAGTCTGAGGAGAGATTAAATAGCATTAATACAACTGTCTGATAGACACAGACAGTCAGGTACCCACAGGACAAACAGAATAATATTAGTCTGAGGAGAGATTAAATAGCATTAATACAACAAAAATCATTCTAAACACATCTTTACTTTCTGCTGGAGCGCGTGCTACGAGTGGGTGTTGTTGTCGTGACCAGTGAGCTGAGATAAGACGGGGCTTTACCTAGCAGAGACTTATAGATGACCTGGAGTCAGTGGGTTTGGCGACGAGTATGAAGCGAGGGCCAGCCAACGAGAGCATACAGGTCGCAGTGGTGGGTGGTATATGGGGCTTTGGTGACAAAACGGATGGCACTGTGATAGACTGCATCTAGTTTGCTGAGTAGAGTATTGGAAGCTATTTTGTAAATGTCATCGCCAAAGTCGAGGATCGGTAGGATAATCAGTTTTACAAGGGTATTTTTGGCGGCGTGAGTGAAGGAGGCTTTTTTGTGAAATAGGAAGCCAATTCTAGATTTAATTTTGGATTGGAGATGCTTAATGTGCCCGGAAGGAGCCCGGAAGGAGAGTTTACAGTCTAGCCAGACACCTGGGTATTTGTAGTTGTCCACATATTCTAGGTCAGAACCGTCCAGGGTGGTGATGCTAGTCGGGCGGGCGGGTGCGGGTAGCGAACGGTTGAAAAACGTGCATTTGGTTTTACTAGCGTTTAAGAGCACTTGGAGGCCACAGAAGGAGTGTTGTATGGCCAGGTCGATGAAGACAGCTGCACAGTACTGTCTTTTAACGATGGAGGTTATGATATCGTTTAGGACCTTGAGCGTGGCTGAGGTGCACCCATGACCAACTCGGAAACCGGATTGCACAGCAGAGAAGGTACGGTGGGATTCAAAATGGTCAGTGATCTGTTTGTTAACTTGGCTTTCATAGACTTTAGAAAGGCAGGGTAGGATAGATATAGGTCTATAACAGTTTGGGTCTAGAGTGTCTCCCCCTTTGAAGAGGGGGGTGACCGCGACAGCTTTCCAATCTTTAGGGATCTCGGACGATACGAAAGAGAGGTTTAACAGACTGGTAATAAGGGTTGCAACAATGACAGCGGATAATTTTAGACAGAGAGGGTCCAGATTGTCTAGCCCAGCTAATTTGTACGGGTCCAGATTTTGCAGCTCTTTCAGAACATCTGCTGTCTGGATTTGGGTGAAGGAGAAGCTGGGGAGGCTTGGGCAAGTAGCTGCGGGGGGTGCGGAGCTGTTGGCAGGGGTTGGGGTAGCCAGGAGGAAAGCATGGCCAGCCGTAGATAAATGCTTATTGAAATTCTCGATTATCGTGGATTTATCGGTGGTGACAGTGTTTCCTAGCCTCAGTGCAGTGGGCAGCTGGGAGGAGGTGCTCTTATTCTCCATGAACTTTACAGTGTCCCCAAAACGTTTTGGAGTTAGAGCTACAGGATGCAAATTTCTGTTTGAAAAAGCTAGCCTTTGCTTTCCTGACTGACTGCGTGTGTTGGTTCCTGACTTCCCTGAACAGTTGCATATCGCGGGGACTATTCGATGCTAGTGCAGTCCACCACAGGATCTATCCTGCATACATAACATACACGTCTTAGAATTCTGTAGTATTATAGCATTTTCATATAATTACATTTGTGATATCGTACACACTACATGACAAGCTCTGCTATATCGACTGCACTCAAGTATCAAAATATTATTTACTTTTATTTCAACAGGGAATTCATATTGAGTCTAAAGTCTTTTTTACAAATGAGCCCAGCACAATACAAAAATAAGCACATACAACAATGGATAAACATAAATATAGACAATATGCACATTAAGATTCAAAACAGTCAATTAAAACAAACCCATTTTTCATGATAAAAATCCTCTTTTAGCTGTATGAATTGCCCTAGGGACTTCAAAGCATCCAATTAAAACGTATTTTGTAGATTATTCAATCACGACTCAGGATGTGACCCAGATGCAGACACGGGAGGCGGATAGTACAGTTCTCAGATGTTTAATTAGAAACACGGGGCATGCAAAGGGCAGGTCGAGGGCAGGCAACGGTTCGTAATCGGGTCAGAGTTAGGCAGGTACAGGACGGCAGGCAGGCTCGGGTTCAGGGCAGGCAGAATGGTCAGAACCGGGAAAACTAGGAAACAGAACTAGAGAAACAGGAAGGCGAGAAAGAACGCTGATAAGACCTGACAAGACGAACTGGCAACAGACAAACAGAGAACACATTGAATATTGTAAGAGCTTTCATTGTCTGCTTATATGCCCCCTTTAATTATCTTACGGTTCTGACTTGGTGTACAGGGAGAACACTGTAAGAACGGCCCATGTTCTAAATTCTGTCGCTGTACATTTCAAAAGTGCTGAATAAATACACAGGGGATAATGGGGAAGATGGGCGACACCAGGAGGGGGGTGGAGACGAGCACAAAGACAGGTGAAACAGATCAGGGTGTTACGTATTCCAAACACAGGGTGCAAGGGAGTTAACCTAACTCTGTAGACGACAAAGGAGTTTTCAACTTTAACCAACCCTGTGAACGGGTTTGATTGTTAAATCTTAACAATGATGTTAGGTAAGTCCATAAGCTCTGCTTATGGAGCAGGGCTTTGTAAACAAACATCATGTAATGATGTGATTGACCTGCATGACTTTAAAGAGGTCCAGCCAACTTTTTGTTAAAGAATGTAGTAATAAAACCGTCTCCTGTGATAAAAACGAAGGGAGCTCATAAACGACATCCAGGGGTTTAAGACTTGTATTACCATAATCAAGAACAGGTAGAAAGGTTGACTGCACAATGTGCTTCCTGTTGACTAGCGAGAGGCAAGATCTTTCTATAAAAAAAAGGCTACTTAGCTTCTTTAACAAGTTAGTTCGTATGCTTTTTAAACGGTAAATCATTGTCAATCCAAACACTAAATGTTATGAGGTCAAAGTCCACTTCCCAGATCTCCACACTAAAAAGAGTCTGACAAGCAATATCCAGGAATTTCACAAGATCAAGGTCAATGTGTAAATCAATTGTTAAAATGCTTAGTATACCATATAACAACAAAAAGCAGTATCATCAATGCAAGGAAAGAAAGACAGTGTTTTATGTCACATGATATTTGCCAAATCCATGAAGACTTCAAGTATGAGAAAGGGTTTAAACACAGGTTATGATTTAACTCATGAATTATATTGAATGTATCTATGTTCCCCCTTTATATCATACTCTTCTACATTTGCACACAGTGTGCATAGATTTTTCTATTGCGTTATTTTACAAGTCTTTGCTAGGTAAAGCCCCGCCTTATCTCAGCTCACTGGTCACCATAGCAGCACTCACTCGTAGCACGCGCTCCAGCAGGTATATCTCACTGGTCACCCCCAAAGCCAATTCCTCCTTTGGTCGTCTTTCCTTCCAGTTCTCTGCTGCCAATGACTGGAACGAACTGCAAAAATCTCTCTTAACTCCCTTATCTTACCTCATTTGCACTCACTGTATATAGACTTTTTCTTTTCTTTTGTTCTACTGTATTATTGACTGTATGTTTGTTTATTCCATGTGTAACTCTGTGTTGTTGTGTGTCGCACTGCTTTGCTATATTCTTGGCCAGGTCGCAGTTGCAAATGAGAACTTTTTCTCAACTAGCCTACCTGGTTTAAATAAAGGTGAAATATATATTTTTATTAAATAAAAATTATGAAATGCTGTTACTGTAATTGTTTAGCTGACAGATATAGCCTAGCTACCTAGCTAACCATTGGTCATCTTATTAAATGATGCTACACAGCAAAAAACCAACAGTGTCTATTGCTAGATTAGAGATATGCCCTAGCTATAGAGTACAACAGTATGAGGCATAATACCCATAACACCTAGCAGTCAAACAAGGAAATGGTTCCAATAGTTTTCCCACTATTCATTTTTCTCATTTTGGAAGCGCTTAAAACAAGGGCTGTGTTGTGTGTCGGCTTACCCTGACATGACATTTTGATAACCTAGTAAATCTCGTTAGGACAAGGTGACTTTTATCAATATATTTGGATGTATTTACACCCCCCCCCCCCCCCAAAAAAATGGAATGCTAATTAGCTGCTAATGTGGCTATCATAAAGAACTACAAATACCATGATGTTCTGGACAAAACTGCCGAATTGTGACAAAGGTAAGAATCTCTGGATTAACCATTTAATGTCAGCTCAAATTGATATACCTACTGTAGCACAGCTCTGCTGATAACAGGCATGAAGGCTCTGGTCTGGATAATATGATTTACTACCTGTACTTGAAAATGCTGCTGAAATCAATCGGTTTGCGCCCTCTAGTGGAGAATGTATGTAAAATAGAGGTGCAGAAGAGCTGAGGACATCATCTGTGTATGTTCAATTTATAACCGTAAGTTTCTAAATGCTTGGTTAAAAGTGGCGCAAACAAAAATTGGGGGATGCATGCCAACGAAAGCCACTACACAACACTAAACTCTGTCAATCACCGTATTCTTATCGACACACTCAATAGCCTTGGTTTCTCAAATGACTGCCTCGCCTGGTTCACCAACTACTTCGCAGACAGAGTTCAGTGTGTCAAATCGGAGGGCCTGTTGGCAGTCTCCATGGGGGTGCCACAGGGTTCAATTCTCGGACCGACTCTTTTCTCTGTGTATATCAACGATGTCGCTCTTGCTGCGGGTGATTCTCTGATCCACCTCTATGCAGATGACACCATTCTGTATACTTCTGGCCCTTCTTTGGACACTGTGCTATCTAACCTCCAAACAAGCTTCAATGCCATACAACACTCATTCCTTGGTTGTAAATGAGAACTTGTTTTCAACTAGCTTACCTGGTTAAATAAAGGTGAAATAAAAAAAAATGAAAAGAATACATTAATTGCACTATAACGGTGACAAACTGTGACCACAAACTGTTAGGGCCTACATAAAGCTGTCCCAACAGCAGAGTCCCAACACCTTACCACTGCTACACCTGGCTATCAGTGGAGCCTTGTCTGGCAGCAAAATTCAGCCTCATTTACTGCTTTAAAAAAAAAACATAGCTGATATTTTATTTATTTTATTTTATTTATTTAACCTTTATTTAACCAGGTAGGCAAATTGAGAACACGTTCTCATTTACAATTGCGACCTGGCCAAGATAAAGCAGAGCAGTTCGACACATACAACAACACATAGTCACACATGGAGTAAAACAAACATATAGTCAATGATACAGTGAAAAAAAATAAGTCTATATACAATGTGAGCAAGTGAGGTGAGATAAGGGAGGTGAAGGCAAACAAATATATGTATAAATAAATAAAAATATAAAAAGGCCATGGTGGCGAAGTAAATACAACACAGCAAGTAAAATAAAAACTAAAAACACTGGAATGGTTGGTTTGCAGTGGAAGAAAGCGCAAAGTAGAGACAGAAATAATGGGGTGCAAAGGAGCAAAATAAATAAATAAATACAGTAGGTAAAGAGGTAGTTGTTTGGGCTAAATTATAGATGGGCTATGTACAGGTGCAGTAATCTATGAGCTGCTCTGACAGCTGGTGCTTAAAGCTAGTGAGGGAGATAAGTGTTTCCAGTTTCAGAGATTTTTGTAGTTCGTTCCAGTCATTGGCAGCAGAGAACTGGAAGGAGAGGCGGCCAAAGGAAGAATTGGTTTTGGGGGTGACCAGAGAGATAAACCTGCTGGAGCGCGTGCTACAGGTAGGTGTTGCTATGGTGACCAGCGAGCTGAGATAAGGGGGGACTTTACCTAGCAGGGTCTTGTAGATGACCTGGAACCAGTGGGTTTGGCGACGAGTATGAAGCGAGGGCCAGCCAACGAGAGTGTACAGGTCGCAGTGGTGGGTAGTATATGGGGCTTTGGTGACAAAACGGATGGCACTGTGATAGACTGCATCCAATTTATTGAGTAGGGTTTTGGAGGCTATTTTGTAAATGACATCACCGAAGTCGAGGATTGGTAGGATGGTCAGTTTTACAAGGGTATGTTTGGCAGCATGAGTGAAGGATGCTTTGTTGCGGAATAGGAAGCCAATTCTAGATTTAACTTTGGATTGGAGATGCTTGATGTGAGTCTGGAAGGAGAGTTTACAGTCTAACCAGACACCTAGGTATTTGTAGTTGTCCACATATTCTAAGTCAGAGCCGTCCAGAGTAGTGATGTTGGACAGGCGGGCAGGTGCAGGCAGCGATCGGTTGAAGAGCATGCATTTAGTTTTACTTGTATTTAAGAGCAATTGGAGGCCACGGAAGGAGAGTTGTATGGCATTGAAGCTCGCCTGGAGGGTTGTTAACACAGTGTCAAAAGAAGGGCCAGAAGTATACAGAATAGTGTCGTCTGCGTAGAGGTGGATCAGAGAATCACCAGCAGCAAGAGCGACATCATTGATGTATACAGAGAAGAGAGTCGGTGCAAGAATTGAACCCTGTGGCACCCCCATGGAGACTGCCAGAGGCCCGGACAACAGACCCTCCGATTTGACACACTGAACTCGATCAGAGAAGTATGACTGACTTGCTTAAACAAATGTGATTTCTACTGACAATTGAGATGTACAAACTATGGCATAAGGGGACGATGAGCGAATAAGAGGCAATCCGTAATTTCAATTAAGACACAAATGAGCGAGCTAAGATGGACATAGTCAATTTAACAATTTGTTCAGCACTTTTGAAATGTACAGCGACAGAATTTAGAACATGGGCCATTCTTACAGTATTCTCCCTGTATACCAAGTCAAAACCGTAAGATAATTAAAGGGGGCATATAAGCAGACAATGAAAGCTCTTACAATATTCAATGATTACATTTCTCTAAAACAGGTTATAAACTACATGTGCACCACCAAGTTAGAACAGTAGGTGAAATGATGTTAATGATACTAATAATGTATCATTAATTTATTTTATTAACTAATCTTAATAATGTTATGTGGGGAAATAGACCAAATTATTAGGTTGAGGCATATGGGCTACTAACAGCTTACTACACAACATACACTTAGTGTTATTTTCTTAGCTACAGTATACATATCTCCGTGGCATATTACATAATTTATGCAGCAGCACATTTTTGCACTCACCTGTGCTCACTTGAACAGAACGGTGGCGCGGCAGTCCTTCGTGGGCAAATTTTATCATCATAATTTGTCATCAAAGTCTGTCATTCTCTGTATTTAATGTGCTTTCAAAACAACTGGGAACTCTGGGAAAAAAACAAGGTCGAATCATGATGATGTCAGTGATCTTCAGGTCGTAGCTCTAGAAAGAGACCCGAGTTCCCGATTTACAATTCCAAGTTGGATGACCGTTCAAAACGTATTTTACCAGTCGGAGCTCGGTTTTTCTAGAGTTCCCAGTTGTCTTGAACTCACTGAAGTCAAATTTCCCAGTTCCGAGTTAACAGTTGTTTTGAGCACGGCAGAAATCATGCTGGATTGACAGCATGGCCAATGTTGGATGTTTATCATTTTAAACTTGGAAAAGAGACCCTTAAACACAGAATTGGGACCACACACCCACTCCACTGAATAGCTAGGCTAGTGATTGCTTTGCAATGCTTGCAGTTAGCCGTTGATTCCTTCCAAACCAGTCATTGTTGAATTTGCGATTTCCAACTTGTTGTGTAATGTTTATGTCCAATGGCCGATGAGAACCGATACGTTTTATCTATAATTTCTCTTAATTATTTCTCTTCATATGACAAGGATTGAAAAGGATTAGCCAATAGATTGTCGACTTGATTCATTATGATGACTGCTAGCTTGCTAGCTAAGATTTTGAAAGTACGATGTTGACATGATCAGTCTAATCAAAGCTACTGTCGATATAACGTGATTTGACGTCATTTTATCTGTGGCCAATGACCTTGAGCCTTCTTGGATGGGCACTTCTAATGGAACTCTATGGCAGCACTCAAGGGGCTTGAATGTTCGAGTTCTACCCATAGATTTTGCAGTGACGTAGTGTCCCCATGAGTGACAGAACACTGAGCCAATCACGGCACAACTAGAGAACATTACCAACCCCTACTCTCCGTATTTTCCGCTGGCTGCACCACCACCACAGAAAGCTCTGAGCTAGGCTGAAACACCTGCATGTTGGAGCTGCCATATTCAAGAATGCAAAAAAGAGACCATGTTTGTATGCGGCTTTATTAACTCAATGAATTATATATATTTTTTTGCATTGTTAACAAACTGATATGTGACACGTAATTAATGCCAAAATAACATGCAAAACAGGCAACCTCCTGAATGATGGGTCACCACTGATGGTTAAACATGCATAGATATCAAGGAAATAGCTTGCAAAATATCGTTGCTGGTAATAGTATGGTGAGTGATATGACCTTTCTCAGAGTTGGCCACAGGCCAGCGGTCGGATATTCTAAAGGTCCTCTAAATAAATGACAAACGACATGTTTCATTCAACACCACGGGTATATGATTTTTATGAAAATTTATGTAAATGTAAAATTTTCATAATATATGATTTGAATGTAGTGTCAAAATCAACTAGAAGAACATTCTGTAACCACACCCAAATGGACCAATGATCTCTAGTCCTCATTCAAATTCAACCAATCACCGAGTGTAAACAACAACCCAAACCACGCCCCCAGGAAAAATAGCTCTTTAAAACTGCCAATCCCTGTATGCTGGAGGTATATGACCTAACACATCTTTTGTAGTCATCGTTTAACTGATTATGCCCTTTTTTTGGGGGTGTGGGGGGATATTGGCCAATCACATAACAAGATATATTTCATCACAAATAGCTTTGTCACTAATGCAGCTCTGAGGCAGAGATGGATAGCTGTGTATTTACTTCAGGACACATAACTACTGGTATTTTAATGCTGTGGACAAAACATTAAGAACATCGGTTGTTTCCATGACATGGACTGACCAGGTGAAAGCTATGATGACTTGTTAAGTTTACTTTAGTGTAGATCAGGGTTCCTCAACTGGCAGCCCCGCAGGTGATTTTATTTGGCCACTCAAGTTTTCAGAGCAAAAAAAAACAACATTTATTTATTTTCATGGTTGAACATAAAAGACTGTAAAAACTTAAGGAAATCAGCTCTAAGTTATTTACATTTTTACAACTCTGTTCCCTAGTAATTCTCACACATAATAGAGACACGTGATTGTATACAAATGTAAACAAAGTTTGAAATTATTATGTTTTAGTCCAATATTATATATGTTTGGGCTTCTTGCATTTCAATTTGCAATCTACAAATTATTTGTAATTATGTTCGGGACTCTGACCATCCGCTCAAGAAAGAAATCGTCCTGCAGCTGTAGATGAAGGGGAGAAGACAGGTTAAAGAAGGATTTTTAAGCCTTGAGACATGGATTGGTTAATACCACAATCTCAGACATGAAATGCTAATAGCATAACCTCAACCCAGTTGAATTATGATGGTAAAAGAAGCGATAATGTCTCTATTAGATTCTAACAGTGGATATATGCTTAAAGCTATTACAAAACTGCACACTGTTTAAATATGTTCTGTTAAATAAAGGTTTGCAGCCATATAATTATCTGTATGAGAGAGAAATCATTTTTAACTTGCCTAAACTGGATCATTGGCTGTTTTATCAAATCAAATCAAGTTTATTTTATATAGCCCTTCTTACATCAGCTAATATCTCGAAGTGCTGTACAGAAAACCCAGCCTAAAACCCCAAACAGCAAGCAATGCAGGTGTAGAAGCACTTCAGTGTAGATCAGTAGTTTTACTATGATAGATAAACTGGCGCTCAAGGTTCATGAAAGGTTGAGGGATTTTTTCTATTGCACACAAAACAATGATTTTGAACAGGCGAACTCAACAGTCCTCTGTTTCCTGCCTGTAGCTGGGTCCTGTATGGAAGCCCGTGCAAGGCTGTCCCGGAGACCCCGCGCTGCCTGCACCTCTATCGTCTCGGGTGAGTTTGTTACAATGTAGCAATTTCTCTATTAATCTGAATAACTATATTAAAGCTGCAACATTTGCGTACTGCAAGCGGTATACAAACCTCGCATCTGCCTTGATCTAAATGCCGTAGTCCCGCACGGCGAGGCAAACCGTTTCATTTTCCAACGAATTCCCAAGCATACCCCCTGGTCCAAGAGTATTCCAACATTAACTCATATTTTGCTTGCAAGGAGAGCTGGCTACGCAATTGCATTTAAGGCAAACAAAATAATGCATCGGGGAAGCTAAGATGCAACGCTACCGTGCATTACAAGTGTTTCGATAGTAAACCCGCTTGTGATGTTTTACATGTCAAACGTATACAAATGTCGGAATCTGTTAACACCAGAATGTTGATAGAATGTTAGCTACCTAGCAGCTAATGCTAACGAAATGAAAGCTATGCATCAAAAGGTTCAAAATAGCTAGCAGATTCAGACAAATAGACATCAAACGAACATGCGAATTGTTTTAGAGGAAACCCAGTAGCAACAGGGCAAAAACAATTATATGATAATGTAACTGCATTGGAGGCATACAACGTTAAGTGAAACCACCAAAGCTAGTTAGCCGCTCGCTGTATCCCTCCATTCATATGCTGCGCACCGCTCTTCTCTGCCCTGCTGGCTGTGCAATGGCTACGACCGCTTCAGCTACCAACCAACATTATGGAGAGCGGCAAATGGAGATTTGTCCTCTATATATATCGAACAGTGTTTTTTTCGGCGCAAGTCCGCTGCTCTCGTCTCCGCCTACCTAATCTCAGAATCTACTCTGCTTGTTTTTGTCGAGAAGATCAGAGAGCAGAGAGATTTAAAAACCTAGCTGGTTTCAGCAACATCACCGTACTGTTTACTGGTAACATAAACAGTCGGCCTCAATGAATTTAGCTATTAGTCTTCTCTCTACTTGTATAAAAAAATATATATCTGAACATTGAAAGATAACCGAGTGAGTGAAAAACGCGCGTTTTTAACCCAGAAGGTGGTTTGCTCAAGGAAGAGCATCACATTTTATTGTGATCAGGTAGTGGTGATATTCAAGCGGATATGTTCTGTTCATGCATGCTTAACTTTGCCTACAAAAATTACTTTTTATTGTAATGCTCACATTTTTTTAAAGATTTTAATAGCAAGATAACTATTTAAGAGCATCAATTAAGATTTCAGATCACTGATAATCAATAGGCTATGTATGTCATTAGTCCTGACGTTCTGGGTGAGACAAGTTACATAAATCTGGAAAGTTTAAAAAAATGTTCCTGTCCCATCAATATTTCAACCTGGTTGTTCTCTGGTGGTTTCAGTGTGGTGAAGCTTTACATACTTCGCTATGTTGTTTTCAAAATGCTATGTTCTGCTCAGATCTGTGACGAGTCGTAAGTAGCTCGTTTGATCTTGATACCATGAGGAGTTTTGACTGATGTCACGTTTATGCTCATATTTGCTAGGAAGCAAACGTCAACCAACTGTAACGATGTATTTGAGAGACAAGTGAACATTGTGCAGCTTTATTTATGTTTTCAATAAACATTGGAAGACAACATATAGTTTCCATGTTAACAACAACCTAAGCCAACCCCATCTGTTTTACAACCAACCCCTGGGCAACTATGGGGCAAAACAGACCGGTTTGGCTTAGATTGTTGATAACACTTAAACTCAATTTAGTCTCGAAATGTTTATTAAAACATAAATACATTTTACGCTTGTATCTCAAATATATTGTTAGTTGTTGGTTAGCTTGCTAGCGAATTTGAGCAATATTAGCATAGACATGACATCAGTCAAAACACCTCAAAACAAGACATGGTATCAACAACAAGATACAACTAGCTGAAAGAACCACCTACGACTCCCCCACTTGACAGCTTCTTGTCATCGTTGCTAGCTTCTTGTCATCGTTGCTAGCTTCTTGTCATCGTTGCTAGCTTCTTGTCATCGTTGCTAGCTTCTTGTCATCGTTGCTGGCTTCTTGTCATCGTTGCTGGCTTCTTGTCATCGTTGCTGGCTTCTTGTCATCGTTGCTGGCTTCTTGTCATCGTTGCTAGCTTCTTGTCATCGTTGCTAGCTTCTTGTCATCGTTGCTAGCTTCTTGTCATCGTTGCTAGCTTCTTGTCATCGTTGCTAGCTTCTTGTCATCGTTGCTAGCTTCTTGTCATCGTTGCTAGCTTCTTGTCATCGTTGCTAGCTTCTTGTCATCGTTGCTAGCTTCTTGTCATCGTTGCTAGCTTCTTGTCATCGTTGCTAGCTTCTTGTCATCGTTGCTGGCTTCTTGTCATCGTTGCTGGCTTCTTGTCATCGTTGCTGGCTTCTTGTCATCGTTGCTGGCTTCTTGTCATCGTTGCTGGCTTCTTGTCATCGTTGCTAGCTTCTTGTCATCGTTGCTAGCTTCTTGTCATCGTTGCTAGCTTCTTGTCATCGTTGCTAGCTTCTTGTCATCGTTGCTAGCTTCTTGTCATCGTTGCTAGCTTCTTGTCATCGTTGCTAGCTTCTTGTCATCGTTGCTAGCTTCTTGTCATCGTTGCTAGCTTCTTGTCATCGTTGCTAGCTATCTGACCATTCAGAATCACAACAAATGAAAACCTTCTGGACACATCCAATACACTGGCATCATTTTGGTGATGTTTTCTTTTTTGGGGGGAAAATCAAGTATCGTGTTATCACAATGCTTTGTTTAGTTTCAGAACATTGTAACT
Source organism: Salvelinus fontinalis (assembly GCF_029448725.1). Taxonomy (NCBI): domain Eukaryota; kingdom Metazoa; phylum Chordata; class Actinopteri; order Salmoniformes; family Salmonidae; genus Salvelinus; species Salvelinus fontinalis. Next base: position 14,900,811 of record NC_074697.1, on the reverse strand, counting down.
AACATGTACTGTAGCCTAGGACCTCGGTGGAAGTATTTTTATATCGACCAGAACAGAAAATGTAGAAAAATACAACTTCCCCCTAAAAACAGTTATCAGACTTTCACTGCAGCCAAGTTGGAAGAACAGGTTTCAGTTTTCCTACAATTAAACAGAGAACCTCCTTACAGCACTTCCTGGATGGTTGGATTCTGTGAACTTATAAAAAAAACTTTAAAGAGATACACATTAGAAATTAATATTCTTGCAATAATGATGCAGTTTTGTCTTTATTTACATAGTTGCTCGTATCTTTGTATCCCAAATATAGGCCTAACCTTGTTAAAAGTATATTGGTTTACAAAAAGGATTACACAAGCTCTGTTTGATATAGCCTACCACTTTACACTTTAAGTGTCCCCCCCAACAACAGACAAGGCAGTATTGTTGTCAGTTTGATTGCAGCTTGTCTGAATAGAAAATCTGAAGGAAATAGTTTTGTAAACCTCTATTTATACTGGAGTGGTGAAATATAATGATTGATGTATTGAACTAAATATTGCTTTTTTGGGTGTGTGTGTTTGTTTAATGTGTTTTCAGTTGACATGGACGATGAAGATGGCAGGTGCCTGCTAGATGTCATTTGGTGAGTCCATATATCCAAGCTATTCATCCTCATCAAACTATTGATTTATGTATCCACTGTACACAATATCTAGTATACCTGACCAAGACATTGGTTCAGTCTATGTAGTAGGTTTGGGCGGTTATACTACCCTATACCTGGGTGGGTATTTCTAAAATAGCCACAGGATTTTTTTGTCACAGGGTTCGACATTAACCATATCCATTACTTAGATCATAGAGACTAACAGTGGAAAAATATTTCAATCTGTTTTACCTATGGGTCTTTAGAAAGTAAGGTACCAGTAAGAATTTCCTACACTGGACAACTTGTTACAGCTGTTGATAAGTCATTGATAATAATCTGCCAATTTATTCTCATGTCAATACATGAAGATATAGGGGGGAACATGGGTGTATTCAATACAATTCACGAGTTGATTTAAAAACCTATGTTTAGCCCTTTATCGTGGTTGATTTCTTGACGGATTTGTCCAAAATGGTTTGACATAAAACATTTACTTTTCTGTCCTTACATGTATGGCAGTGAAAGTTGTCCTTATATCGTAGATTCATCAGTTAAATTAGACATTGAAATGGAACCCTGTAAGAATCTTGGAATCTAGCTGTCAGACAGTGTTCAGAAATACAGTGTAACTACGTAACATTTAGTGTCTCCTTATGTTATGGGGTGAAAACAGTTTTCGTGGACTCACAAATCCCCCAAAATGTACGCAATTGTAAAATCGAATGCTTCACACCGAAAGAGTCACCTTGATACTTAAAAGCCAAATCGATAGTGTCATTACCGTGACAGAATACCTATTGGAAGCGCATTTGCCAGACGGATTACCAGGATGTGTACTCAAAGCATGCGCGGACCAACTGGCAAGTGTCTTCACTGACATTTTCAACCTCTCCCTGACCGAGTCTGTAATACCAGTATATTTCAAGCCGACCACCATTGTCCCTGTGCACAAAAAAGTGAAGGTAATCTGCCTAAATGACTACTGCCCCGTAGCACTCATGTTGGTAGCCATGAAGTGTTTTGAAAGCCTCGTCATGGTTCGCATCAACACAATCATCCCGGAAATCCCAGACCCACTCCAATTTGCATACCGCCCCAACAGATCCACAGATGATGCAATCTCAATCGCAGTCCACACTGCCCTTTCCCACCTGGACAAAAGGAACACCTACGTGAGAATGCTGTTCATTGACTACAGCTCAGCGTTCAACACCTTAGTGCCCTAATAGCTTATCACTAAGCTAAGGACACTGGGACTAAACACCTCCCTCTGCAACTGGATCCTGGACTTCCTGACAGGCCGCCCCCAGGTGGTGAGGGTAGGGAACAACACATCTGCCACACTGATCCTCAACACGGGGGCCCCTCAGGGGTGCGCGCTCAGTCCCCTCCTGTACTCCCTGTTCACCCACGACTCCAACACCATTAAGTTTTCTGATGACACAACAGGGGTAGGCCTGATCACCAACAGCGATGAGACGGCCTATAGGGAGGAGTGGTGCCAGGACAACAACCTCTCCCTCAACGTGATCAAGACAAAGGAGCTGATCGTGGACTACAGGAAAAGGGGGGCCGAACACACCCCATTCTGATCGACGGGGCTGTAGTAGAGCAGGTTGAGAGCTTCAAGTTCCTTGGTGTCCACATCAACAAACAAACCATCATGATCCAAACACACCAAAACAATCGTGAAGAAGCCCACGACAACACCTTTTCCCCCCCAGGAGGCTGAAAAGATTTGGCATGGGTCCCCAGATCCTCAAAAAGTTCTACAGCTGCACCATCGAGCGCATCCTGACTGGTTGCATCACCGCCTGGTATGGTAACTGCTCGGCATCTTGACCGTAAGGTGCTACAGAGGGTAGTGCGAATGGCCCAGTACACCACTGGGGCCAAGCTTCCTGTGCCATCCAGGACCTCTATACTAGGCTGTGTCAGAGGAATGCCCCAAAAATTGTCAAAGACTTCAGTCACCCAAGTCAGACTGTTCTCTCTGTTACCGCACGGCAAGCGGGACCAGAGTGCCAAGTGTAGGACCAAACGACTCCTTATTAACAGCTTCTACTCCCAATCCATAAGACTAATTATCAATTAATCAAATGGCCACCCGAACTATTTACAATGACACCCCCCCCTTTTTGTTTTTACACTGCTGATACTCGCTGTTTGTTATCTATGCATAGTCACTTTACCCCTACCTACATGTAGTAATTACCTCAACTAACCTTTACCTCCGCACATTGACTCTGTACCCGGTACCCCCTGTATATAGCCTCGTTATTGTTCATTTTAATTACATTTTTTTTTACTTTAGTCTTTTTTTTAGTAAATATTTTCTTAACTCTATTCATTGAACTGCCTTGTTGGTTAAGGCCTTGTAAGTCTGCATTTCACGGTGAGGTCTACTCTTGTATTCCGCACATGTGACAAATACGATTTGATGTCGGGGCTGTTTTTAATTAAATTGTGATATTTTCACACATCATCTGAACCATTTTAAGGATTTGTTTTGTTTGAATGACAGTCAAGTGATGACAAGCTGTTGTGATAGTGCATCCAATGCGACAACAGCCCATGTGAACCAAAAAAAAAGTGTCTGAGGAATATCCATAAAAATGTTGCCATCTCATTTGTTATGCGGCGAAGACGTTGGATCTAATATCCCTAGTGACCTGATATGTTGATTATCTGTTGTTGTCTGCTTCATTTACAGCAGGGTCTCGTTAGATTTAACAGAGAAAGCATCAAGGTAATATTTTCATAGTGTTTTGTGCCTCGGATTGGACACCGGGCCTACTGTGCGCAATTATTTAGGATACACTATTCCTATGACTTATTCTGTATATAATGACAACAAATGGCAGGCTAGTGGGCTTCACAGTATGATCTGATAATGAAATATCATGACAAATACATTTTGGTTTCCAGCGATTTTCAACAATACCAAGGGGCTTGACGTAGTCTACTTCAGGGATACAAACTAGTCACTTTTCGGCGAAATTCGCCGTTTTAATATCCAAAATAGTTCACCTACAGTGAATCGTGTAGATCAGATGAGAAAATATTTGGGGGGGGGGGGCTTTGGATCACTACTGGCTGTAAGCGAACGAGTGAAGCGCGTTTGTAAGCGAACGAGTGAAGCGCGTTTGTAAGCGAACGAGTGAAGCGCGTTTGTAAGCGAACGAGTGAAGCGCGTTTGTAAGCGAACGAGTGAAGCGCGTTTGTAAGCGAACGAGTGAAGCGCGTTTGTAAGCGAACGAGTGAAGCGCGTTTGTAAGCGAACGAGTGAAGCGCGTTTGTAAGCGAACGAGTGAAGCGCGTTTGTAAGCGAACGAGTGAAGCGCGTTTGTAAGCGAACGAGTGAAGCGCGTTTGTAAGCGAACGAGTGAAGCGCGTTTGTAAGCGAACGAGTGAAGCGCGTTTGCAGCAATACTAGCTGTATCCAAGGCTCAGCCAATCATTCCCATATCAACAGAATGCAGCATGAAACTGAAGAGAGGAGAGACAACCAATTTACTAGTTACAGCATTAAAAAGACAGCAGTTTGTCAGTTAATTTTACAGCAGCGCGTCCCTGAACGATAACGAAGAGGTAGGCAAGAATACTGACCACGGAGACCGGGGTATGAAGCCGCTACTTCATGAGCTGTAACCGAAAAACAACTCGCTTTTGGAAAATTTGAGATGAGGGAGAAAGTGTGGTGGAACAAGTATTTGTTAGCATTGCTAAGTAATCTTCCTATAGTAGCTGGATCGAATTCTCCGTTAGCTAGCCAAAGAAATGTGGAGAAACATTTAGCCAACTTAACTGATCAAATCATTGAGTTTGTTTGAAAATTAGCCGGCTAATAAAGTCAGACAGCAAGATAGCTAATGTTACAACATCCGATAAGCTAACGGTGGTAACTTAACCAATGCGCTATAGTATTGACTGGTACTGTATAAGACTCCTTCCTTGCCTTGTTGTGCACCCCCTATCGCGTGGACGCGCACACACTCAATTCTTCATTGCTGCAACTTGCTTGCTAGTTGAGATTTCTGCTCAGTTTAACCTTCATATCACTGATTTCAGTAGCAGAAAGCTATTTTTATTTGTGTTCTTCAAGGCAGCTGTCAGTGATCACGTTAGGCTGCGTTTCATGTCATTTTTTTTTATGGAGGTTTGATCCCGGGGAGGCACTAGTAATGTTTGCAGTTTTAGGTTTGGCTATTATGTTTCAAGTTTATTAGTCTATAAATACATCTCTTAGCCAAAAATCGTAATCTCTCTCCCATGTATTATTCAACTAGTAGTTGTTGTGAAATGTTTATTGCTTGCCTGCATTTAACTCCCTCTGTTTAATATAACACACATTGACCCCCCCCCCCCCCTCCTATCTTGGGACTGCAAGGCCTGGCACACTACAGAATAATTTTGGTAGCTCATGTTGACCAGTAGTGTGTGCCACAGAAATTATTTGACTCTAGCTGCAAAATTAAGGAAATTAGAGGGGGGAGGGTGGAGGCATGCATGAAAATGGCCTTGCCGAAATACCCCCCCCCCCCTCTAATTTTCTTACTCTTGTGGCTAGAGAAATGGCAATGCCAAATAATGTCAGGGGGGAGATTTTTTGGCACGACACCGTTCCTCAAGTTATAGCGCGTTAGTTGCTTACTGGACCCTGGCAATCTGTGTGAAATGTTAACAAACTAACTCATCTTTTCCCTCTACAGTAGGTGGTTCATTTTCAGAATGAGAGAATTAGGTGAAAATGAGGCGTGGCTTGTTAAGTGGATTCAGGGATGAAGTGTAGCTGGGCCTGGCTTAAACTGGAAACCTATAGAGGTGAAAGAAACAGCACACACTTTCCCTCTTTCAATACAGTGGATAAAAAGGGGGTATGCCAGGTGTACTCTCTGCCTGTGAGACAAAGAGATCAATTATACCAACAAAGGGTATCATGCTCTGCTGGCACATTGTAGATCTGATGTCCACAGGCAGAAAGTGTACAGTGTAAGAACCTGCAGTGTAGCCCAAAGAGAGTGTTGAACTTGACAGTAACACGTGTGTGAGTGAGGGGGGGGGCGGTTTACTGAGTGAACGTTATTTTTTCCACACACTTGATCAATGTCTATAGTGGCCACTATAATAGAGCAACAATAGAATGGCTGTTTGTTTCATTCTATTTCTACTTTAAGATGTCCCCCCCCCCCCCCCCCCCCAAGTGCAATATTTAGATGTGTGTGATCACAAGCGTTCTAATTATAAAGGCTGTCGCGGTAACGAGCGTTCTGTTGTAAAGGCTGTCGCGGTAACGAGCGTTCTGTTGTAAAGGCTGTCGCGGTAACGAGCGCTCTGTTGTAAAGGCTGTCGCGGTAAGGAGCGTTCTGTTGTAAAGGCTGTCGCGGTAACGAGCGCTCTGTTGTAAAGGCTGTCGCGGTAACGAGCGTTCTGTTGTAAAGGCTGTCGCGGTAACGAGCGTTCTGTTGTAAAGGCTGTCGCGGTAACGAGCGTTCTGTTGTAAAGGCTGTCGCGGTAACGAGCGTTCTGTTGTAAAGGCTGTCGCGGTAACGAGCGTTCTGTTGTAAAGGCTGTCGCGGTAACGAGCGTTCTGTTGTAAAGGCTGTCGCGGTAACGAGCGTTCTGTTGTAAAGGCTGTCGCGGCTTACTGCAATATTAGTGTAGTTTTTTTCTCAAGACTTGAGTGTCATTAGCAGTAAAGTCTAGGCAACAAATAACATAGGATTGCTTTCTTTACATTTTTTAGCTCTGAGTCAGGTTCACATGAACCACTTTTTATTTTACACACAAAGACTGATGATGTAGGTCATATTCTGTGTTGTTTAATTAGTTAAAACCTGCATTTTCCCCTAGCAGGGATTTTTTTTGCCTGTTTCGGTGCAACACAAAAAATGGTCACCTGTTTTGGGGCCTCGCCAGTTTGCATCCTTGACGTTGAATTTGGAGTTTGAATTGTCCTTGTAATTATTCTAGCCAATTTATAAGTTCTCCTTGTTCCCTTGTTTTTTGTGCGAGATGTTGCCACTTCCGCCCCCCCCGCCGCTTCAATTTTAGAGTGTTGCGCAACATAAAACCATATATGTAAAGCCCTACATGTACAATTATTATATCAATTATACGATTGTATAACATTGAGGTCTATCAAAATTACAATTAAGTGCTTAAAACCTGTTTGGGATAGGGGGCAGCATTTTCACTTTTGCATGAAATCCGTGCCTAGAGTAAACTGCCTGCTACTCTGTCCCAGATGCTAATATATGCATATTATTAGTAGTATTGGATAACAAACACTCTGAAGTTTCTAAAACTGTTTGAATGATGTCTGTGAGTACAACAGAACTCATATGGCAGGCGAAAACTCGAGAAAAATCCAACCAGGAAGTGGGAAATCTGAGGTTTGTAGTTTTTCAAAGCTTGGCCTACCGAATACACAGTGTCTATGGGGTTAAGTTGCACTTCCTAAGGCTTCCACTAGATGTCAACCGTCTTTAGAAACTTGTTTTAGGCTTCTGCTATAAAGGAGGGGCTCATGAGACCTGTTTGAGTCAGTGGTCTGGCAGAGTGTCTCGGGCTTGTGACGTGCGCTCCCGACAGAGTTAGCTCTCATTCCAGTCCTTTGCTACAGACAATGGAATTCTCCGGTTGGAAAATGATTGATGATTTATGTTAAAAACATCCTAACGATTGATTCCATACATCGTTTGATATGTTTCTACGACCTGTAACGGAACTTTTCGAGTTTTTGTCTGGACCTAGTGCTCATGAAGATGGATTACTAGGCTGAACACGCTAACAACTAGTGGCTATTTGTACATAAATGATGGACTTTATGGAACTTTATGGAACAAATCAGTAATTTATTGTCGAACTGGGATTCCCGGGAGTGCATTCTGATGAAGATCATCAAAGGTAAGTGAATATTTATCATGTTATTTCTAACTTTTGTTGACTCCAACACGGCGGCAATTTTTCTGGCTGCATTTGGCTCTGAGCGCCGTACTCAGATTATGCTTTTTCCGTAAAGTTAAAAAAAAAATCTGACACAGCGGTTGCATAAAGGAGAAGTCTATCTTTAATTCTGTGATTAACACTTGTATCTTTTATCGGTGTTTATTGTGAGTATTTCTGTGAAATGATGTGGCTCTCTGCAAGATCACTAGATGTTTTGGAATCAAAACATTACTGCACGTAACGCACCAATGTAAACTGAGATTTTTGCATATAAATATGCACATTATCGAACAAAACACATGTATTGTGTAACATGATGTCCTATGAGTGTCATCTGATGAAGATCATCAAAGGTTAGTGATTAATTTTATCTATATTTCTGCTTTTTGTGATTCCTATCTTTGGCTGGAAAATGGCTGTGTTTTTTTGACTTGGCTCTGAACTAACATAATCATATGTTGTGCTTTCGCTGTAAAGCCTTTTTGCAATCGGACACGATGGGTAGATAAACATCTTGTTAATATTTTTATTTGCTGTATTAGACTTGTTAATGTGTGAAAGTTACATATTTCCCCAAAATATTTTTGAATTTCCCGCACTGCCTTTTCAGAGGGGGGTTCCGCTAGCGGAATGTTGTCGAGGGGTTCCGCTAGCGGAATGTTGTCGAGGGGTTCCGCTAGCGGAATGTTGTCGAGGGGTTCCGCTAGCGGAATGTCGTCGAGGGGTTCCGCTAGCGGAATGTCGTCGAGGGGTTCCGCTAGCGGAATGTCGTCGAGGGGTTCCGCTAGCGGAACGCCGGCGCTAGAAAGGTGTTAAAAAGTTGCTGAAAGTCATTGGATTTCTCTTGCCAATATCTGTACGAGCCCTTCTTAACATGTTAATAGTAGTCACATAGTCCTATGTTTTTGTATTGGTATAGTTATGGACAAGTATACCTCTAAGTACACACGAGGAACTGCATAAATATAATTTGTATTTTTCTGTTTCAATCCATTTTGATTTCAATGTCAAACATTGGCCCCATTACCGAGTTCCAAACTGCCTCTGGAAGCAACGTCAGCACAAGAACTGTTCGTCGGGAGCTTCGTGAAAATGTGTTTCCGTGGCCGAGCAGCCGCACACAAGCCTAAGATCACCACGCGCAATGCCAAGCTTCGGCTGGAGTGGTGTAAAGCTCACCGCCATTGACAGTGCCTTCAGGATGTAGTCATACCCCTTGACTTCTTCCACATTTTGTTGCGTTAAATTCACAAAATTCAAAATGGATTTCTCGCCCTACACACAATACCCCATAATGACACAGTGACATGTTTTTAGAAATGACTGCTAATTAATTGAAATTTCTTTTCTTTTTTTGTTCTGTTAAACTCTCCAGTCCTTAACAATTACAAGCATACCCATAACATGACGCAGCCACCATTATGCTTGAAAACATGGAGAGTGGTACTTTGTAATGTGTTTTATTGGATTTTCCCCAAACGTAAAGTTAATTGCTTTCCAGTATTGCTTCAGTGCCTTGTTGCAAACCGGATGCACGTTTTGGAATATTGTTTTTCTTTACAGGTTTTGTTCTTTTCACTCTGTCATTTTAGGTTAGTATTATGAAGTAACTACAATGTAGTTGAAAACGATCACAGCCGTTAAACTGTTTTTAAAGTCAGTTAAGAACTGGGGAGTTTTTCAGAACAAAAACCGAAAGGGAATGGAGTTGAAGCACAGGCAAAATCCTCGAGGAAAAAAACGGCTTTCCACCAGATGCTTGAAGATGAATTCACCTTTCAGCAGGACAATAACCTAAAACACAAGGCCAAATTTACGCTGGCGTTGCTTATCATGATGACAGGGAATGTTCCCAGAGTGGCAGAGTTACAGTTTTGACTTAAATCTACTTGAAAATCTGGCAAAACCTGAAAATTGTTGTCTAGCAATGATCAACAAACAACTTGAAGAATTTTCTTTTAAAGAATAATGAGCAAATGTTGCACAATCCACACGTGGAAAGCTCTTAGACACTTACTCAGACTCACAGCTGTAATCACACTCAAAGCTTCTACAAAGTATTGACTCGGGTGTGAATACTTATGTAAAAGATATTTCTGTATTTTATTTTAAATAAATTTGCAAAAATGTCTAAACAGTCCGGGGCTACTGAACCCGACAAAGGTTCCTGTGGTACCGCTGCCGCCACACACCGCTGGTCCGTTTAAAGCAGGAGGACCCAGAGTGGCTTTGCCCCCTTGGATCAGAAGCCCCCCTCCCAGTCCGCCCTGCCCACCAGCCACCTGTGCCTCGGGGCCAGGCTGGTGCAGCTAACCCTAACCCTAACCCAGAGTGGCTTTGCCCCCTTGGATCAGAAGTCCCCCTCCCAGTCCGCCCTGCCCACCAGCCACCTGTGCCTCGGGGCCAGGCTGGTGCAGCTAACCCTAACCTTAACCCTAACCCTAACCCAGAGTGGCTTTTCCCCCTTGGATCAGAAGTCCCCCTTTTCACTTTGTCATTATGGGGTATTGTGTGTAGATGGGATGGGGGGACGGGGGACGGGACAATTTAATTCGGGCTGTAACACAACAAAATGTGGAATACGGCAGGCTATAGGCAGGCTAAAGGACAGTCATGTTTGACTAATATAATTAAATTTTTACATTTTAGTCATTTAGCAGACGCTCTTATCCAGAGCGACTTACAGTAGAGTACATAGAGTACATTTTATTACATTTTTACATACTGAGACAAGGATATCCCTACCGGCCAAACCCTCCCTAACCCGGACGACGCTATGCCAATTGTGACAGATAATTACCATTTGAACATCCTAAAGACTTGATTCTGTGGACATACGCGAGGCACGGATCGTTCTGATCAAATGGTCACCAGACCCAAGAGTAAAGGGCCGTGCACATTACCCACCTTGAATCAGAGCAGAGACGGTCAGCATTTTGGAAACAATTTAACCATAAACTTAATTGTTTAAAACCTGGATGTTTTATGTAATTTTATGAAGCATGTCTGTCTTAGTTTCAAACTAGCCTAGCTAAAATACGGCCATAGAAATGTTGATGGAATTATTTCATAAAAACCTAACATGCCGTTGAAACCAGCATTTCTCTCATGTTCTATTTTCAAATCGACTTTCATTTATTGTCCAGCAGCCAAAGGCTTAGTCTCGGTTTTATTAATCCCGGTTTTTATTAATCCCGGTTTTTATTAATCCCGGTTTTATTAATCCCGGTTTTATTAATCCCGGTTTTTATTAATTCCGGTTTTTATTAATCCCGGTTTTTATTAATCCCGTTTTTATTAATCCTGGTTTTATTAATCTCGGTTTTATTAATCCTGGTTTTATTAATCCTGGTTTTATTAATTCCGGTCTTATTGATGCATCTTTCAGATCTCCTCTCTTAATTTCTAATGAATATTTTCTTCTCTGTCACATGAAACAGCCTGTGGTGTGCTTTTGGGGTTTATCCGCTAATTTCATTCTGGAACATTCGCGCTTAGGCTACCAAGTGTGTTATTTAGTTGTAATTGTAATATTTTGATAGGGTGGCCAACCATCCTCCAGGATAAATTTAAAGGGGCAGTGTTGTATTTTGAGCCCGGCTGAATATGGAGAGAAGCCAATGGGCAGAGTGTAGCCTCCATTTTGTTTGATTCTCTGTTAAAAAATATGGTAAAAGATTTTATATTTGTAAAGTGGTTCCTTGCATCATACAATAAGGTAAAAATGGTTTTACATACCATTTCTGGGGGGCAGGGAAAAGTGCCGAGCTTTCGGGAAAAAAAACGGACCTACTTAATGTTAAAATAATGTCTTTGAAGTTTTTCAATAAATTGGAATATTTGTATCTACTTTTAAAGTAAATACCTGCAGTCAACTTGTGCAATACGTTAGGAGATAAAGCAGATTGTGATCTTCATTTCAGGTGTCACATTATTTGACATTATGAAGCTCACCGTTGTTCCCCAGAACAGTTGAGCCAGTCACGTGTTTTTTGTTGTTGTAAATGGCACAACGGGAGAATGCAGGAGCTGGTGAATCCAGCTGTGTAACTTGCTAGTTATCTCCAGTAAGTAGCTAACTTTTAATAAGGAGACAGGGCATCGTATCGCAGGAGGTTGGTGACATCTTATTTGGGGAGGACGGGCCCGTGGTAATGGCTGGAGCAGAAATGGGTGGAATGGGTTCAAATACATCAAACATGGTTTCCATGGTTTCCATGTGTTTAATGCCGTTCCGTTCGCTCCGTTCCAGACATTATGATGAGCCAGTCCTCACCTCAGCAGCCTCCACTGCATCATACAGTGTTAGATTTCTGTTGTGTTTTGAGAAGTCCCTAGAGCTTTGGATGAATTATCTGTACAGCTGCCGCTACGGTCTTGATTTCCTTGCCTATTTTCTCCTCTTCGTTCTCTGCCCGAGCAGAGCAGACAGGCCCGTTGCCCTAGCGACTCCAGACTCCACACAGACACAGCAGGTACACATGCTGTTCCAGATCCACTGCTGTTCTTCCTTCAGACATGCCATTTATACAATCCCTCTCGTTCATATTCTCTTGTAAATTTCGAAACTCACCCAAAAAAAATAAAAAATTGTTAGCTACTACCTAATAGAGGCAATCCAGCTCAAGTTATAGATGTCTTTTTGTAATTTGTTTATTTTCATTTTCGTGCTCATTAGCATATTTAGCTAGCAGCCTCTGTGGAAATTCGTTAGTACTTGTGCCAATTTTTGTCCCTCTCACCTTTTTTAAAAATTTTGGTTAGTGTTCTGATAATAAATGGCCAGTGGGTGTTTTTTTTTTTTGAGCGCCCCCTTGTGAATTTCGGCAGTAATAGCGTAAATCCCAGGATGAGAGAAGGACGGTAATGACGATATGAACATCTGTATACCGCTCAACTCTACTAGGTAGTAAGCGTGGAATACTGGGGCAGAGCAATAGATGTGACCTCAACGACTACCTTGCCTGTCTGTCTGACCGATATTCCTCTCTCCACAGTGACCCAGAAGCACTCAACGATTTTCTTCATGGATCAGAGATACACGTAAGTGGCTGCTATTTCCCTGCAAAGATGGTTACGATGCTTCTGTTGTACTTACCAAGCTAAGGACTTGGCTGGATTGTGTTTCATAGCAGTTGACTTGACAACAAGGATGGGTGTGGTTGACTTCCAAGCACCCGATATCAGCTAACAGAACAGGCTACTTCTCTTGGGCGTAGTGTCAGTGACACAATGAGGTCACCACGTACACTGGCTACCACACACACACACACACACACACACCTCCCCGTCCCTCTCCAATGGGGTTTTGTTGCCCTCTGCTACTGCTTATGATTTCTTGGTTTGTGGTTGGTCCGTGTGACTGGTCTTTGTGACTGGTCTGTGTGGTTGGTCTGTGTGGTTGGTCTGTGTGGTTGGTCTGTGTGGTTGGTCCGTGTGGCTGGTCCGTGTGACTGGTCCGTGTGGTTGGTCCCTGTGGCTGGTCCGTGTGGCTGGTCCGTGTGGCTGGTCCGTGTGGCTGGTCCGTGTGGCTGGTCCGTGTGGCTGGTCCGTGTGGCTGGTCCGTGTGGCTGGTCCGTGTGGCTGGTCCGTGTGGCTGGTCCGTGTGGCTGGTCCGTGTGGCTGGTCCGTGTGGCTGGTCCGTGTGACTGGTCCGTGTGGCTGGTCCGTGTGGCTGGTCCGTGTGGCTGGTCCGTGTGGCTGGTCCGTGTGGCTGGTCCGTGTGGCTGGTCCGTGTGATTTCAACCCTGCCTTGTCACCTGATTAATCCACAATGACCAGTACTAGTCTAACACTAGCCCTCTTCTGCTTCGCTTTCTCCCTCCCTCCCTCCCTCCCTCCCTCCCTTCCTCCCTCCCTCCCTCCCTCTATTCTCACCTTTAAACCACTTTGCTGCCCCTCCTCAATTCCGGGTCATCGGTGGGTTTGTCTGTCTCTCTCTGTCTCTCTCTCTGTCTCTCTGTCTGTCTCTCTGTCTCTCTGTCTCTCTGTCTCTCTGTCTCTCTGTCTGTCTGTCTCTGTCTGTCTCTGTCTGTCTCTGTCTGTCTCTGTCTCTGTCTCTCTCTCTGTCTGTCTCTGTCTGTCTCTGTCTGTCTCTGTCTGTCTCTGTCTCTGTCTGTCTGTCTGTCTGTCTGTCTGTCTGTCTGTCTGTCTGTCTGTCTGTCTGTCTGTCTGTCTGTCTCTCTCTCTCTCTCTCTCTCCCTGTCTCTCTCTCTCTCTCTCCCTGTCTCTCTCTCTCTCTCTCCCTGTCTCTCTCTCTCTCTCTCTCTGTCTCTCTCTCTCTCTGTCTCTCTCTCTCTCTCTCTCTGTCTCTCTGTCTCTCTGTCTCTCTGTCTCTCTGTCTCTCTGTCTCTCTCTGTCTCTCTGTCTGTCTCTCTGTCTCTCTGTCTGTCTCTCTCTCTCTCTGTCTGTCTCTCTCTCTCTCTCTCTGCACGCCTGCATGACTGCATTTTTGTCTGTCCTTGTGGTGTGACCTCCCTCCTGGCTGTGTCTGTCTGTCGTTCTGTCCTATCCTGGCTGCGTCTGTCGTGTCTGTCTGTAGCTGGACACTGACGACCTTTTGGATGGCTCTAACGACCCCTCCAGCTCGTTCTTCTCTTCTGTTGGGGTGAGTAACGGCTCTTCCCCACTCTGACCTCTGACTCTCCTGTCTCCATTCATAAATGTAGCATGCATCTCTCTGCCACCCACCCTGCCACCTCACCCTGCCACCTCACCCTGCCACCCCACCCTTCCAGTAACACATCCACACACACCAAGCTCTGATGGCCCTGGACTGGTTGGTAGGAGCCTTGACACTGTGGGGGTCTAAGGGTCCTGTCTGAGGGGGTCTGTCTGGTCAACATCTCCACGTGTGAGACCTGTCCAGGCTGATCTCAGGCCTGCTCAGTTCAACTCAACCCATTTCCTTCTCATCTCATCTCTACTCAGCTCTCCTCTTCCCTTCTCGTCCTCCATCGCAGAGCTTCACTGTTCTTCCTTCTCTCTCCTTCCTAGTGCCACGTTCCAGAGGTACCACCCCCAGTCCAGCTGTCGTCCAATGAGCAGCAAGGCCTGCCCCGGGTCAGCGTGGACCTGGACTTCCTGGAAGATGACGTCATCCTGGGCGGGTCGCCAGGCGACGACGGTAGCAACGGCATCGGCGGCAACGCCATGGTGCCATGTGACATTCTGCAACAGAGCCTGGCGGAGGCTAACATTACAGAGCAGAGCCTGCAGGAGGCCGAGGCAGAGCTGGACCTGGGCTCCTTCGACCTCACCATGCCAGGCCTGACTCAGGTGGTACAGACCCTGCCCTGTACAGACAGCCTGACTGGGCCTGGAGGGATCGCTGTGGGGGTGGGGCTCCCCATCTTCCCTGGAGCTCCAGACTCCTCCGCCACCCCTCCCCAGGCCACAGCTGACATGCTGGGCTCGGTGCTGACCCAACAGGGCCTGGAGTTTGGGCCCCAGGTCATGAACAAGGCCCAGGCCATCAGTATGCAGCCGTTCATGCAGCAGGTAGCAGGCCTGGGTAACGTCACCCTTCAGCCAATCACCTCCCTTCAGGCTCTACCTAACGGCTGTCAGTCAGGACACCTGGGACTGGGACAGATACAGGTGATGGGCCAGCCCACCGTGATGACTATGAACCAATCAGGACAGCCCATGCTGGCCAAAGGTATGGGAGGATACCAGCTGCACCAGCCTGGCCCCGAGGCACAGGTGGCTGGTGGGCAGGGCGGACTGGGAGGGGGGCTTCTGATCCAAGGGGGTAAAGCCACTCTGGGTTCTCCTGCTTTAAACGGACCAGCGGTGTGTGGCGGCAGCGGTACCACAGGAACCTTGGTTGGGTTCAGTAGCCCCGGACTGGCACAACATGGGCAAAACCATCCCCAAGGACAGATCATGCAGAACCTGATCATCCAGCGGACTCCGACCCCCATCCAGCCCAAACCCCCTCAAGGGGGCGCGGCCATCCAGCCCAAACTGTTTAAGCAGCAGCAGACCCAGCCCCACGCCTTCCAGAACGATTCCAACAAGCCTCTTGGGGGTCAGGTACCTGTCTCCGCTGCCCAGAATGTAACCTTCCTGACAGGCAAGCCTGGTTCTAACGTGGTCCTGACCTCCCAGGCAGGGGTTTCCCAGCAGGCACTGTTCAAACAGCAGACAGCTCACCACCCTTCTGGGAAAGCGCTCAGTGTCCATCTGCTCAATCAGCCCGGCAGCATCATGCTGGGGGGGCAGAGCCACCAGTTCCTCTTGCCGCAGCAGCTAGCCGGGGGTCAGATACTCACGCAGCACCCTGGGGGCCACATCATCACCTCCCAGGGGCCTGGGGGCCAGCTGATAGCCAATCAGATCCTGGCTCAGCACCAGAACATCAACCTGGGCCAGGTGTTGATGTCTCAGGGCCACATCCAACTGCAGCCGGGTCAGATGGGGGTTGGACATCAGCTTTTCCAGATGCCTGTTACCCTGTCGCAGAGCCAGACCCACCCGGTCACGGGCCACCAGGCCCACACGGTGATCCAGGGCATGCCCTTGCAGAACTCCCTGGCCATGCTGAGCCAGGTGGAGGGGGTGAGTCCTGCTGTCAGTCTGCAGCCCGCTCTGCAACCGCAGCCGGGGGGCGTTCCCAGCAGCGGGATGGGCGGGGCGGCTGCCATGGCACAGGGCCAGCCTGGGGAGAGTGGGAGCTGTACAGACCAGGCAGCCCATCCTGGACAACCCCCACAGCACTCCTCCATCCTCTCTATGCAGACTGGGCCCTCTGTCTCTGTGGCTGTCTCTGTCCCCTCCTCTTCTCCATCCTTATCTGTGTCCACCACGTCAGCCCAGCAGCAGCACAGCCCTGGGAGCAGGGTGCTCTTCACAGGGCCACAAGGCTCCAGCATGATCCTCAGCCAGGAACACCTTCAGATGTTCCTTCAGCAGGTCAGTATGGCCCAGCTTCTACCTCACCTCTCTACCTCACTACCTCTCTACCTCACTACCTCACTACCTCACCACCTCTCTACCTCTCTACCTCACCACCTCTCTACCTCTCTACCTCTCTACCTATATCTACCCTGCTCTGCCTTTCTAAGGTCTTCGAAAGCCAAGTCAACAAACAGATCACCGACCATTTCGAATCCCACCATACCTTCTCCGCTATGCAATCTGGTTTCAGAGCTGGTCATGGGTGCACCTCAGCCACGCTCAAGGTCATAAACGATATCGTAACCGCCATCGATAGGAAACAATACTGTGCAGCCGTATTCATTGACCTGGCCAAGGCTTTTGACTCTGTCAATCACCACATCCTCATTGGCAGACTCGACAGCCTTGGTTTCTCTAATGATTGCCTCGCCTGGTTCACCAACTACTTCTCTGATAGAGTTCAGTGTGTCAAATCGGAGGGTCTGTTGTCCGGGCCTCTGGCAGTCTCTATGGGGGTGCCACAGGGTTCAATTCTTGGACCGACTCTCTTCTCTGTTTACATCAATGATGTCGCTCTTGCTGCTGGTGATTCTCTGATCCACCTCTACGCAGACGACACTATTCTGTATACTTCTGGCCCTTCTTTTGACACTGTGTTAACAACCCTCCAGGCGAGCTTCAATGCCATACAACTCTCCTTCCGTGGCCTCCAACTGCTCTTAAATACAAGTAAAACCAAATGCATGCTCTTCAACCGATCGCTGCCTGCTCCGGCCCGCCTGTCCAACATCACTACTTTGGACGGCTCTGACTTAGAATATGTGGACAACTACAAATACCTAGGTGTCTGGTTAGACTGTAAACTCTCCTTCCAGACCCACATCAAACATCTCCAATCCAAAGTCAAATCTAGAATTGGCTTCCTATTCCGCAACAAAGCATCCTTTACTCATGCTGCCAAACATACCCTTGTAAAACTGACCATCCTACCAATCCTCGACTTCGGTGATGTCATTTACAAAATAGCCTCCAAAACCCTACTCAATAAATTGGATGCAGTCTATCACAGTGCCATCCGTTTTGTCACCAAAGCCCCATATACTACCCACCACTGCGACCTGTACACTCTCGTTGGCTGGCCCTCGCTTCATACTCGTCGCCAAACCCATTGGTTCCAGGTCATCTACAAGACCCTGCTAGGTAAAGTCCCCCCTTATCTCAGCTCGCTGGTCACCATAGCAGCACCTACCCGTAGCACGCGCTCCAGCAGGTATATCTCTCTAGTCACCCCCAAAACCAATTCTTCCTTTGGCCGCCTCTCCTTCCAGTTCTCTGCTGCCAATGACTGGAACGAACTACAAAAATCTCTGAAACTGGAAACACTTATCTCCCTCACTAGCTTTAAGCACCAGCTGTCAGAGCAGCTCATAGATTACTGCACCTGTACATAACCCATCTACAATTTAGCCCAAACAACTACCTCTTTACCTACTGTATTTATTTATTAATTTATTTTGCTCCTTTGCACCCCATTATTTCTATCTCTACTTTGCACATTCTTCCACTGCAAACCAACCATTCCAGTGTTTTTTTTAGTTTTTATTTTACTTGCTGTGTTGTATTTACTTCGCCTCCATGGCCTTTTTATATTTTTATTTATTTATACATATATCTGTTTGCCTTCACCTCCCTTATCTCACCTCACTTGCTCACATTGTATATAGACTTATTTTTTTTATCTTTTTCACTGTATTATTGACTATATGTTTGTTTTTACTCCATGTGTAACTCTGTGTTGTTGTATGTGTCGAACTGCTTTGCTTTATCTTGGCCAGGTCGCAATTGTAAATGAGAACGTGTTCTCAATTTGCCTACCTGGTTAAATAAAGGTTAAATAAAAAAATAAATAAAAATAAATACCTCTCTACCTCTCTACCTCACCACCTCTCTACCTCTCTACCTCTCTACCTCACCACCTCTCTACCTCTCTACCTCTCTACCTCTCTACCTCTCTACCTCTCTACCTCACTACCTCTCTACCTCTCTACCTCTCTACCTCTCTACCTCTCTACCTCTCTACCTCTCTACCTCTCTACCTCTCTACCTCACCACCTCTCTACCTCTCTACCTCACCACCTCTCTACCTCACCACCTCTCTACCTCTCTACCTCACCACCTCTCTACCTCACCACCTCTCTACCTCTCTACCTCACCACCTCTCTACCTCTCTACCTCACCACCTCTCTATCTCACTACCTCACCTCTCTACCTCTCTACCTCACTACCTGTCTACCTCACTACCTCTCTACCTCACCACCTCTCTACCTCTCTACCTCACCACCTCTCTACCTCTCTACCTCTCTACCTCACCTCTTTACCTGACTACCTCACTACCTCACTACCTCTCTACCTCACTACCTCTCTACCTCTCTACCTCTCTACCGCTCTACCTCTCTACCTCTCTACCTCTCTACCTCTCTACCTCTCTACCTCTCTACCTCTCTACCTCTCTACCTCTCTACCTCACCACCTCTCTACCTCTCTACCTCACCACCTCTCTACCTCTCTACCTCACCACCTCTCTACCTCTCTACCTCACCACCTCTCTACCTCACCACCTCTCTACCTCTCTACCTCACCTCTTTACCTGACTACCTCACTACCTCTCTACCTCTCTACCTCTCTACCTCTCTACCTCTCTACCTCTCTACCTCTCTACCTCACCACCTCTCTACCTCACCACCTCTCTACCTCTCTACCTCACCACCTCTCTACCTCACCACCTCTCTACCTCTCTACCTCACCACCTCTCTACCTCTCTACCTCACCACCTCTCTATCTCACTACCTCACCTCTCTACCTCTCTACCTCACTACCTCACTACCTGTCTACCTCACTACCTCTCTATCTCACTACCTCACCTCTCTACCTCTCTACCTCACTACCTCACTACCTCACTACCTGTCTACCTCACCACCTCTCTATCTCACTACCTCACCTCTCTACCTCACCACCTCTATACCTCTCTACCTCACCACCTCTATACCTCTCTACCTCACCACCTCTATACCTCTCTACCTCACCTCTCTACCTCTCTACCTCTCTACCTCTCTACCTGTCTACCTCACTACCTCTCTACCTCACTACCTGTCTACCTCTCTACCTCTCTACCCCTCTACTTGGGCGGTGACAGTTATGACATGTTGTCAGCTGGTTTATTGGTAATTGACCGTTAATTAACAGACCCGTTGAGCCTCTCCAGGCCGTAACCCGAACAAGCTGCACCTTGGGTATTCCCATTTAAATAAAGTCTAAATAAAGTCTAATGAATCTAAAAACACAGTCACAATAAAATACATTATTTATTTTAGGTCAAAAGAAACATGATGGAAAAAATGCATTTCAGAAGAACAGAATATGAGTTGTCCTACTGTATGTTATCTGGCTATGATATAGACTGTAGACTTGTTCATTTATCAGACTAGATACTGTATGTTATCTGGCTATGATATAGACTGTAGACTTGTTCATTTATCAGACTAGATACTGTGTTATCTGGCTATGATATAGACTGTAGACTTGTTCATTTATCAGACTAGATACTGTGTTATCTGGCTATGATATAGACTGTAGACTTGTTCATTTATCAGACTAGATACTGTGTTATCTATGATATAGACTGTAGACTTGTTCATTTATCAGACTAGATACTGTATGTTATCTATGATATAGACTGTAGACTTGTTCATTTATCAGACTAGATACTGTATGTTATCTGGCTATGATATTTATTTATTTATTTATTTTATTTCACCTTTATTTAACCAGGTAGGCAAGTTGAGAACACGTTCTCATTTACAACTGCGACCTGGCCAAGATAAAGCAAAGCAGTTCGACACATACAACAACACAGAGTTACACATGGAGTAAAACAAACATACAGTCAATAATACAGTGAAAATAAGTCTATATACAATGTGAGCAAGTGAGGTGAGATAAGGGAGGTGAAGGCAAACAAAATATATATATAAATAAAATAAAAAAATATATATAAAAAGGCCATGGTGGCGAAGTAAATACAATATAGCAAGTAAAAAAACACTGGAATGGTTGGTTTGCAGTGGAAGAATGTGCAAAGTAGAGATAGAAATAATGGGGTGCAAAGGAGCAAAATAAATACAGTAGGTGAAGAGGTAGTTGTTTGGGCTAAATTGTAGATGGGCTATGTACAGGTGCAGTAATCTATGAGCTGCTCTGACAGCTGGTGCTTAAAGCTAGTGAGGGAGATAAGTGTTTCCAGTTTCAGAGATTTTTGTAGTTCGTTCCAGTCATTGGCAGCAGAGAACTGGAAGGAAAGACGACCAAAGGAAGAATTGGTTTTGGGGGTGACCAGAGAGATATACCTGCTGGAGCGCGTGCTACGGGTGGGCGTTGCTATGGTGACCAGCGAGCTGAGATAAAGGGGGACTTTACCTAGCAGGGTCTTGTAGATGACCTGGAGCCAGTGGGTTTGGCGACGAGTATGAAGCGAGGGCCAGCCAACGAGAGTGTACAGGTCGCAGTGGTGGGTAGTGTAAGGGGCTTTGGTGACAAAACGGATGGCACTGTGATAGACTGCATCCAATTTATTGAGTAGTGTTTTGGAGGCTATTTTGTAAATGACATCACCGAAGTCGAGGATTGGTAGGATGGTCAGTTTTACAAGGGTATGTTTGGCAGCATGAGTGAAGGATGCTTTGTTGTGAAATAGGAAGCCGATAACATACAGTTAACATAACATATGATATAGACTGTAGGCTTGTTAATTTATCAGACTAGATACTGTATGTTATCTATGATATAGACTGTAGGCTTGTTAATTTATCAGACTAGATACTGTATGTTATCTATGATATAGACTGTAGACTTGTTCATTTATCAGACTAGATACTGTATGTAATCTATGATATAGACTGTAGACTAGTTCATTTAGCTGACAGGATACTGTATGTTATTTGGCTATGATATAGACTGTAGACTTGATATGATATATAAGTTAGATATATCGGCTGCATGGTGGGACTACAGACTATTGATGATTTCAGGAAGTTAGATATATCGGCTGCATGGTGGGACTACAGACTATTGATGATTTCAGGAAGTTAGATATATCTGCTGCATGGTGGGACTACAGACTATTGATGATTTCAGGAAGTTAGATATATCGGCTGCATGGTGGGACTACAGACTATTGGTGATTTCAGGAAGTTAGATATATCGGCTGCATGGTGGGACTACAGACTATTGATGATTTCAGGAAGTTAGATATATCGGCTGCATGGTGGGACTACAGACTATTGATGATTTCAGGAAGTTAGATATATCGGCTGCATGGTGGGACTACAGACTATTGATGATTTCAGGAAGTTAGATATATCGGCTGCATGGTGGGACTACAGACTATTGATGATTTCAGGAAGTTAGATATATCGGCTGCATGGTGGGACTACAGACTATTGATGATTTCAGGAAGTTAGATATATCGGCTGCATGGTGGGACTACAGACTATTGATGATTTCAGGAAGTTAGATATATCGGCTGCATGGTGGGACTACAGACTATTGATGATTTCAGGAAGTTAGATATATCGGCTGCATGGTGGGACTACAGACTATTGATGATTTCAGGAAGTTAGATATATCGGCTGCATGGTGGGACTACAGACTATTGATGATTTCAGGAAGTTAGATATATCGGCTGCATGGTGGGACTACAGACTATTGATGATTTCAGGAAGTTAGATATATCGGCTGCATGGTGGGACTACAGACTATTGATGATTTCAGGAAGTTAGATATATTGGCTGCATGGTGGGACTACAGACTATTGATGATTTCAGGAAGTTAGATATATTGGCTGCATGGTGGGACTACAGACTATTGATGATTTCAGGAAGTTAGATATATTGGCTGCATGGTGGGACTACAGACTATTGATTTCAGGAAGTTAGATATATCTGCTGCATGGTGGGACTACAGACTATTGATGATTTCAGTAAGTTTGCTCTCGGTTCCTCGCCTCAGGCTGCACAAGCTGTTCTCTCATCAAGGCATCATATTTTCACCCATCAGACTATTCTCAGTTGAATATTGTCTTTACCTAATATGTACAATTTAGTTGTGATTTAAAATGGCCGATGTATCAAATGGGCAGGAACAGGGTCAAGAAGAAAAATAGATTATGCACTCGAATAGTGAATGGAGGCCACTTTCCCTCCGGTAGGTTTTTCTCTCATGTCTGGATGGCTACTTGTGTTATTTTGCTGCGGGACAGGTGACATGTTGGTGATATCCCGCCCAAACTGGGCTCTCCAACTCTGCTGCCCCCTAGTGCTTCATTTGGGGATACCAAGTGAAATCTGTTCGAGAACATCAATAGTAACGGAGTGCATTTTGAAAGTGTTCAGACCCCTTCTGTTTTTACACATTTTGTTACGTTACAGCTTAATTCTAAAATGGATTACATTAATGTTTTTCCTTATCAATCTACACACAATACCGCATAATGGGATCACAATACCGCATAATGACATCACAATACCCCATAATGGCATCACAATACCCCATAATGGCATCACAATACCCCATAATGGCATCACAATACCCCATAATGGCATCACAATACCCCATAATGGCATCACAATACCCCATAATGGCATCACAATACCCCATAATGGCATCACAATACCCCATAATGGCATCACAATACCCCATAATGGCATCACAATACCGCATAATGGCATCACAATACCCCATAATGGCATCACAATACCGCATAATAACAAAGCAAAAACAGAATTTTAGAGGGGAAAGAATCGAATTTATTAAAACTAAAATATCACATTTACATAAATATTCGGACTCTTTACTCAGTTTGGCACACCTGTATTTGGGGAGTTTCTCCCATTCTTCTCTGCAGATCCTCTCAAGCTCTGTCAGGTTGGATGGGGAGCGTTGCTGCACAGCTATTTTCAGGTATCTCCAGAGATGTTCGATCGGGTTCAAGTCCGGGCTCTGGTTGGGCCACTCAAAGACATTCAGAGACTTGTCCCAAAGCCACTCCTGTGTTGTCTTGGCTGTGTGCTTAGGGTTGTTGTCCTGTTGGAAGGTGAACCTTCGCCCCAGTCTGAGGTCCTGAGCGCTCTGGAGCAGGTTTTCATCAAGGATCACTCTGTACTTTGCTCCGTTCATATTTTCCTCGATCCTGACTAGTCTACCAGTCCCTGCCGCTGAAAAACATCCCCACAACATGATGCTGCCACCACCATGCTTCACCGTAGGGATGGTGCCAGGTTTCCTCCAGATGTGATGCTTGGCATTCAGGCCAAAGAGTTCAATCTTGGTTTCATCAGACCAGAGAATCTTGTTTCTCATGGTCTGAGAGTCCTTTAGGTGCCTTGTCAGAGTAGTTTGAGGGGCAGTAGAGCCCTGAGTACCAGGCCATTAGGACTTGATGGTTGTTAGAGCCCTGAGTCCCAGGCCATTAGGACCTGTTGGTCGTTAGAGCTCTGAGTACCAGGCCATTAGGACCTGATGGTCGTTAGAGCCCTGAGTACCAGGCCATTAGGACTTGATGGTTGTTAGAGCCCTGAGTCCCAGGCCATTAGGACCTGTTGGTCGTTAGAGCTCTGAGTACCAGGCCATTAGGACCTGATGGTCGTTAGAGCCCTGAGTACCAGGCCATTAGGACTTGATGGTTGTTAGAGCCCTGAGTACCAGGCCATTAGGACCTGATGGTTGTTAGAGCCCGGAGTCCCAGGCCATTAGGACCTGATGGTTGTTAGAGCCCGGAGTCCCAGGCCATTAGGACCTGATGGTTGTTAGAGCCCGGAGTCCCAGGCCATTAGGACCTGATGGTCGTTAGAGCCCTGAGTCCCAGGCCATTAGGACCTGATGGTCGTTAGAGCCCTGAGTCCCAGGCCATTAGGACTTGATGGTTGTTAGAGCCCGGAGTCCCAGGCCATTAGGACCTGATGGTTGTTAGAGCCCGGAGTCCCAGGCCATTAGGACCTAATGGTCGTTAGAGCCCGGAGTCCCAGGCCATTAGGACCTGATGGTTGTTAGAGCCCTGAGTCCCAGGCCATTAGGACTTGATGGTTGTTAGAGCCCTGAGTCCCAGGCCATTAGGACCTGATGGTCGTTAGTACTACCAACGTATGTCCAGGGTGCATAAGAGGAGATTGCAGTGGTTCGACGGTCACGGTTTGAATGTGGTCTGGACTCATGACTGCCGGTATGGCAGGAATACTGTCACCGCAACAGCCCTACTCTCTACCTCTCCTATTTACCTCTCTACCTCCACCCCTACTCTATACCTGTCCTCTAGAACTCTCCACCTCTCCTCTACCGCTTTCCTCTCTACCTCTTCTCTCCTCCTCTACCTCTTCTCTCCTCCTCTACCTCTTCTCTCCTCCTCTACCTCTTCTCTCCTCCTCTACCTCTACCTCTTCTCTCCTCCTCTACCTCTTCTCTCCTCTCTACCTCTTCTCTCCTCCTCTACTTCTTCTCTCCTCCTCTACCTCTTCTCTCCTCCTCTACCTCTTCTCGCCTCCTCTACCACTCCTGTCTCTGTTGACATTGTTGTTGATCTGAAGTGAACAGTTAACATTGGCCAACTAGATAACAGAGTGATGCATCATGGATGATACTGATTCCAATGGTATCCTGGTCTGACCTACCTACCTCTGGTTTCCTATTTTACTGCCCATCTCCTCCTCCTCTCTCTCTCTCTCTCTCTCTCCCTGCATCTTACCTCCCTCTCTCCCTGCCTCCCTCATCCCTCTTTCTCTTTCTTCTCCCTCCCTTCATCCCAATTCCTACCTCCCTCCCTCATCCCTCTCTCTCCCTCCCTCACCCCTCTCTCTCCTCCCTCTCTTCCTGAATCGTTAATGTGCCCATGTCAGGACCAGCGACAGACAGAGAATGACCCCGCCCCCTCTCTCTCAGTGGGCGTGCCAGCGTCCGTTATCGTCAGCAGCAACAGCAGCTCTGGCCACACACCCTCGGGTCTTGACAGCCAATTAGCTGAGGCAGCAGTGGTAAACCAGGTAGACAATACGCCCCTTAATGCTAAGCCCCACCCCCTGTTGCTGCCACTGCCACTCTGTTAGAACATTGTCTGCCTCGCTCACTCTCTCTCTCTCTCTCTCTCTCTGCACAATTTGTTTCCTCTAAATCACCAGTCTGTTGTCATAACTCTCACTTTGTTTATCTCTTCACCCTCACGTCTCTGCCGCTTGTGTTTGGGTGTGTCTGAAGTGGGTTTCCAGCCCTGCTTTCTATGTACTGTCACTGCCCATGTGTCAGAGGTTGTCTGTCTGTCTCTGTCTCACCCTCTCCAGTCATGGACATGCATGGCTGAGTATGGATTATAGTGGGTCGTATGGTTGTGGACGCATAGAAGATGTAGAAACATTTCCTGTATTATTATAAACAATCTAGAGATAAATATATTATCAAACGTGCATGTGTTCCTGAATGTGACATCACTACTCATGAGATATGGGAGGACAGTGGTGGATTGGACTGATCGTAGAATACTAGACCTGTCATATCTCATAATACTAGACCTGTCATATCTCATAATACTAGACCTGTCATATCTCATAATACTAGACCTGTCATATCTCATAATACTAGACCTGTCATATCTCATAATACTACACCTGTCATATCTCATAATACTAGACCTGTCATATCTCATAATACTAGACCTGTCATATCTCATAATACTAGACCTGTCATATCTCATAATACTAGACCTGTCATATCTCATAATACTAGACCTGTCATATCTCATAATACTAGACCTGTCATATCTCATAATACTAGACCTGTCATATCTCATAATACTAGACCTGTCATATCTCATCGTAGAATACTACACCTGTCAATATCTCATCGTAGAATACTAGACCTGTCATATCCCATCGTAGAATACTACATCTGTCATATCTCATCGTAGAATACTAGACCTGTCATATCTCATCGTAGAATACTAGACCTGTCATATCTCATCGTAGAATACTAGACCTGTCATATCCCATCGTAGAATACTAGACCTGTCATATCTCATAATACTAGACCTGTCATATCTCATCGTAGAATACTAGACCTGTCATATCTCATAATACTAGACCTGTCATATCTCATAATACTAGACCTGTCATATCTCATCGTAGAATACTAGACCTGTCATATCTCATCGTAGAATACTAGACCTGTCATATCTCATCGTAGAATACTACACCTGTCATATCTCATAATACTACACCTGTCATCTCTCATCGTAGAATACTAGACCTGTCAATATCTCATCGTAGAATACTACATCTGTCATATCTCATAATACTACACCTGTCATCTCTCATCGTAGAATACTAGACCTGTCAATATCTCATCGTAGAATACTACACCTGTCAATATCTCATAATACTAGACCTGTCATATCTCATAATACTAGACCTGTCATATCTCATAATACTAGACCTGTCATATCTCATAATACTAGACCTGTCATATCTCATAATACTAGACCTGTCATATCTCATAATACTAGACCTGTCATATCTCATCGTAGAATACTAGACCTGTCATATCTCATCGTAGAATACTAGACCTGTCATATCTCATCGTAGAATACTACACCTGTCATATCTCATCGTAGAATACTAGACCTGTCATATCTCATAATACTAGACCTGTCATATCTCATCGTAGAATACTAGACCTGTCATATCTCATAATACTAGACCTGTCATATCTCATAATACTAGACCTGTCATATCTCATAATACTAGACCTGTCATATCTCATAATACTAGACCTGTCATATCTCATAATACTAGACCTGTCATATCTCATAATACTAGACCTGTCATATCTCATCGTAGAATACTACACCTGTCATATCTCATAATACTAGACCTGTCATATCTCATAATACTAGACCTGTCATATCTCATAATACTAGACCTGTCATATCTCATAATACTAGACCTGTCATATCTCATCGTAGAATACTAGACCTGTCATATCTCATCGTAGAATACTAGACCTGTCATATCTCATCGTAGAATACTAGACCTGTCATATCTCATAATACTAGACCTGTCATATCTCATAATACTAGACCTGTCATATCTCATAATACTAGACATGTCATATCTCATAATACTAGATCTGTCATATCTCATAATACTAGATCTGTCATATCTCATAATACTACACCTGTCATATCTCATCGTAGAATACTAGACCTGTCATATCTCATCGTAGAATACTAGACCTGTCATATCTCATCGTAGAATACTACACCTGTCAATATCTCATAATACTAGACCTGTCATATCTCATAATACTAGACCTGTCATATCTCATAATACTAGACCTGTCATATCTCATAATACTAGACCTGTCATATCTCATAATACTAGACCTGTCATATCTCATAATACTAGACCTGTCATATCTCATAATACTAGACCTGTCATATCTCATAATACTAGACCTGTCATATCTCATAATACTAGACCTGTCATATCTCATAATACTAGACCTGTCATATCTCATAATACTAGACCTGTCATATCTCATAATACTAGACCTGTCATATCTCATAATACTAGACCTGTCATATCTCATAATACTAGACCTGTCATATCTCATAATACTAGACCTGTCATATCTCATAATACTAGACCTGTCATATCTCATAATACTAGACCTGTCATATCTCATAATACTAGACCTGTCATATCTCATAATACTAGACCTGTCATATCTCATAATACTAGACCTGTCATATCTCATCGTAGAATACTAGACCTGTCATATCTCATAATACTACACCTGTCATATCTCATCGTAGAATACTACACCTGTCATATCTCATAATACTACACCTGTCATCTCTCATCGTAGAATACTAGACCTGTCAATATCTCATCGTAGAATACTACACCTGTCATATCTCATCGTAGAATACTAGACCTGTCAATATCTCATCGTAGAATACTACATCTGTCATATCTCATAATACTACACCTGTCATATCTCATCGTAGAATACTAGACCTGTCATATCTCATCGTAGAATACTACACCTGTCAATATCTCATAATACTAGACCTGTCATATCTCATAATACTAGACCTGTCATATCTCATAATACTAGACCTGTCATATCTCATAATACTAGACCTGTCATATCTCATAATACTAGACCTGTCATATCTCATAATACTAGACCTGTCATATCTCATAATACTAGACCTGTCATATCTCATAATACTAGACCTGTCATATCTCATAATACTAGACCTGTCATATCTCATAATACTAGACCTGTCATATCTCATAATACTACACCTGTCATATCTCATAATACTAGACCTGTCATATCTCATAATACTAGACCTGTCATATCTCATAATACTAGACCTGTCATATCTCATAATACTAGACCTGTCATATCTCATAATACTACACCTGTCATATCTCGACCTGTCATATCTAGGTCTCAGTCTCTTCTCTTTGCATGGCATGACCATCTAGTAAACTGACTTACCCCTCTCTCTCTCACCCCTTTTCTCTCACCCCTTTTCTCTCTCTCACCTATCCACACACTCCATCGTTCTTCTGCGCTACAGACAACGGAGTCCGTGACACATCATTCTGCTCTCTCTCCCCCCTCCTGCTCTCTCTCCCCCCTCCTGCTCTCTCTCCCCCCTCCTGCTCTCTCTCCCCCCTCCTGCTCTCTCTCCCCCTTCCTGCCCTCTCCCCCCCCTCCTGCTCTCTCTCCCCCCTCCTGCTCTCTCTCCCCCCTCCTGCTCTCTCTCCCCCCTCCTGCTCTCTCTCCCCCCTCCTGCTCTCTCTCCCCCCACCTGCTCTCTCTCTCCCCCCTCCTGCTCTCTCTCTCCCCCTTCCTGCCCCCCCCCCCCTTCCTGCCCTCTCCCCTCCTCCTGCTCTTTCTCCCCCCTCCTGCCCCCTCCTCCTCTCTCATCCTGCCCTCTCATCCTGCCCTCTCTCCTCCTCTTGCACTCTCTCCCCCCTCCTGCCCTCTCCCCTCCTCCTGCTCTTTCTCCTCCCTCCTGCCCTTTCCTCCTCTCTCATCCTGCCCTCCCCTCCTCTTGCTCTCTCTCCCCCCTCCTGCTCTCTCTCCCCCCTCCTGCTCTCTCTCCCCCCTCCTGCTCTCTCTCCTCCTCCTGCTCTCTCTCCTCCTCCTGCTCTTTCTCCCCCCTCCTGCTCTCTCTCCTCCTCCTGCTCTTTCTCCCCCCTCCTGCTCTCTCCTCCTCTTGCTCTTTCTCCCCCTCCTGCTCTCCCCTCCTCTTGCTCTCTCTCCCCTCCTCCTGCTCTTTCTCCCCTCCTCCTGCTCTTTCTCCCCCCTCCTGCCCTCTCCCCTCCTCCTGCTCTTTCTCCCCCCTCCTGCCCTCTCCTCCTCTCTCATCCTGCCCTCCCCCCTTCTCCTGCTCTCTCCTCTCTCATCCTGCACTCTCCCCTCCTCCTGCTCTTTCTCCCTCCTCCACCCCTCTTTGCTTCAGTCTCTCTACCCCTCTCATGCAACAACTGGGTTTTGCCCCAAACCAAGATGCCCACCCCCTTCTATTCCCAGAACCCTCCCCCGTGTTCACTGGTTCCCCTCAGCATAATAACACAAGATCATCTCTCCTCCTCTCAACTGTCTCTCGCAGGCCAGGCAGAATGCTACACCTTGTGTTTCAGGCTGGAGGACGGACTTGTTCTTTTCCATGGGCAGTAGTGAAGGAGTATAAAACCAGCCTCTAGTGTTCCTGTAGAAACCGACAGGGTGCTTGTGTCTCTGTGTGGTCCTCACAACCTGTTCTCTCTCAAAGTTGATCCTGTTTTCTGCCTGATGTCTTCTCCTCTTTCCTCCTCTGTCCTCACAACCTGTTCTCTCTGAAAGATGATCCTGTTTTCTGCCTGATGTCTTCTCCTCTTTCCTCCTCTGTCCTCACAACCTGTTCTCTCTGAAAGATGATCCTGTTTTCTGCCTGATGTCCTGTACCTGCCTCTCCTCTCTCCTCCTTCTCTGCTACTCGCTGCTCTCCTGTCCTCTCTCTCTTCTCTGCTCTCTTCTCTCCTCTCTCCTCCTCTGCTACTCGCTGCTCTCCTGTCCTCTCTCTCCTCTCTGCTCTCCTCTCTGCTCCTCGCTGCTCTCCTCCTCCTCTGCTCCTCGCTGCTCTCCTCACCTCCTCTGTCCTCTTTCCTCCTCTGTCCTCACTCCTCTCTACTCCTCTCCTGTTTTAGCTTGATGTCCTATACCTGCCTCTGCTCCCCTTTGCTCTCCTCACCTCCTCTGTCCTCACTCCTCTCTGCTCCTCCTTGATGATGTTATAATGCTGTTTTCACATGTTTTATTTTCTTAAAGTCTGGTATTATTTGGTACCTCTGTATCTGACGTGTTTCCTGTCTGTTTTGACCTCTAACCCTAGATGCCCCAGGCGGCTGGACAGCAGTTGAAGCTCCAGAGCCTGTCCCCCTCCCAGCCCCTGGCCTCCCACACTGCTCCCCGTCTGTCGGACAGCCCTCAGCCCTCCCCCTTCCCCCTGCAGTCCCCCCACCACCATGGCCAGTCCCGCACCCCCTCCCAGCCACAGACCCCCGTCCGCTCCTGTACCCCCTCATCTCTTCCCCCAATGTTCATTATCCACAACCAGATCCCTGGCTCCCCCCAGCCTGCCCAACAACAGCAGCACATCCAGTCCCGGCCCCCCTCCCAGCCTGCTCTCTACCAACCTGACGTCCCCCCTCCCACCTGTTCCCCCAAACCCCCACAGACTCTCCAGGGCCCTCCTGCAGGGTTCCAATTCACGGTGCCCGAGGTGGGGGCCCCCGGCGGTGGAGTGGTGAAGACCCAGGTCCCACTGCAGCTCCAGGCTCTGTCCATCGCTCAGCCCATCGCTCAGCCAATCGCTCAGTCCTCTCCACAACAGAAACTACACCAGGTGTGAAGGGACACACCCTAACACTTCTCTCACTCCTCAGATGTTTTGATTGGTTGTTAATTTAATTGATCAAATCACAGTTTATTTGCCACATGCGCCGAATACAACAGGTGTAGTAGACCTTACAGTGAAATGCTGAATACAACAGGTATAGTAGACCTCACAGTGAAATGCTGAATACAACAGGTGTAGTAGACCTTAGTGAAATGCTGAATACAACAGGTGTAGTAGACCTTAGTGAAATGATGAATACAACAGGTGTAGTAGACCTCACAGTGAAATGCTGAATACAACAGGTGTAGTAGACCTTACAGTGAAATGCTGAATACAACAGGTGTAGTAGACCTTACATTGAAATGCTGAATACAACAGGTGTAGTAGACCTTACAGTGAAATGCTGAATACAACAGGTGTAGTAGACCTTACAGTGAAATGCTGAATACAACAGGTGTAGTAGACCTCACAGTGAAATGCTGAATACAACAGGTGTAGTAGACCTTACAGTGAAATGCTGAATACAACAGGTGTAGACCTCACAGTGAAATGCTGAATACAACAGGTGTAGTAGACCTCACAGTGAAATGCTGAATACAACAGGTGTAGTAGACCTCACAGTGAAATGCTGAATACAACAGGTGTAGTAGACCTCACAGTGAAATGCTGAATACAACAGGTGTAGTAGACCTCACAGTGAAATGCCGAATACAACAGGTGTAGTAGACCTCACAGTGAAATGCTGAATACAACAGGTGTAGTAGACCTTACAGTGAAATGCTGAATACAACAGGTGTAGTAGACCTTACAGTGAAATGCTGAATACAACAGGTGTAGTAGACCTTACAGTGAAATGCTAAATACAACAGGTGTAGTAGACCTTACAGTGAAATGCTGAATACAACAGGTGTAGTAGACCTTACAGTGAAATGCTGAATACAACAGGTGTAGTAGACCTCACAGTGAAATACTGAATACAACAGGTGTAGTAGACCTCACAGTGAAATGCTGAATACAACAGGTGTAGGTAGACCTTACAGTGAAATGCTGAATACAACAGGTGTAGTAGACCTTACAGTGAAATGCTGAATACAACAGGTGTAGTAGACCTTACAGTGAAATGCTGAATACAACAGGTGGAGACTTTACAGTGAAATGCTGAATACAACAGGTGTAGTAGACCTCACAGTGAAATGCTGAATACAACAGGTGTAGTAGACCTCACAGTGAAATGCTGAATACAACAGGTGTAGTAGACCTCACAGTGAAATGCTGAATACAACAAGTGTAGACCTTACAGTGAAATACTGAATACAACAGGTGTAGTAGACCTGACAGTGAAATGCTGAATACAACAGGTGTAGTAGACCTCACAGTGAAATGCTGAATACAACAGGTGTAGTAGACCTTACAGTGAAATGCTGAATACAACAGGTATAGTAGACCTCACAGTGAAATGCTGAATACAACAGGTGTAGTAGACCTTACAGTGAAATGCTGAATACAACAGGTGTAGTAGACCTCACAGTGAAATGCTGAATACAACAGGTGTAGTAGACCTCACAGTGAAATGCTGAATACAACAGGTGTAGTAGACATTACAGTGAAATGCTGAATACAACAGGTGTACTAGACCTCACAGTGAAATGCTGAATACAACAGGTGTAGTAGACCTCACAGTGAAATGCTGAATACAACAGGTGTAGTAGACCTCACAGTGAAATGCTGAATACAACAGGTGTAGTAGACCTTACAGTGAAATGCTGAATACAACAGGTGTAGTAGACCTCACAGTGAAATGCTGAATACAACAGGTGTAGTAGACCTCACAGTGAAATGCTGAATACAACAGGTGTAGTAGACCTCACAGTGAAATGCTGAATACAACAGGTGTAGTAGACCTCACAGTGAAATGCTGAATACAACAGGTGTAGTAGACCTTACAGTGAAATGCTGAATACAACAGGTGTAGTAGACCTCACAGTGAAATGCTGAATACAACAGGTGTAGTAGACCTCACAGTGAAATGCTGAATACAACAGGTGTAGTAGACTTCACAGTGAAATGCTGAATACAACAGGTGTAGTAGACCTCACAGTGAAATGCTGAATACAACAGGTGTAGTAGACCTTACAGTGAAATGCTGAATACAACAGGTGTAGTAGACCTCACAGTGAAATGCTGAATACAACAGGTGTAGTAGACCTTACAGTGAAATGCTGAATACAACAGGTGTAGTAGACCTTACAGTGAAATGCTGAATACAACAGGTGTAGTAGACCTCACAGTGAAATGCTGAATACAACAGGTGTAGTAGACCTCACAGTGAAATGCTGAATACAACAGGTGTAGTAGACCTCACAGTGAAATGCTGAATACAACAGGTGTAGTAGACCTCACAGTGAAATGCTGAATACAACAGGTGTAGTAGACCTTACAGTGAAATGCTGAATACAACAGGTGTAGTAGACCTCACAGTGAAACGCTGAATACAACAGGTGTATTGGACCTCACAGTGAAACGCTGAATACAACAGGTGTAGTAGACCTCACAGTGAAATGCTGAATACAACAGGTGTAGTAGACCTCACAGTGAAATGCTGAATACAACAGGTGTAGTAGACCTCACAGTGAAATGCTGAATACAAAAGGTGTAGTAGACCTCACAGTGAAATGCTGGAATACAACAGGTGTAGTAGACCTCACAGTGAAATGCTGAATACAACAGGTGTAGTAGACCTCACAGTGAAATGCTGAATACAACAGGTGTAGTAGACCTTACAGTGAAATGCTGAATACAACAGGTGTAGTAGACCTCACAGTGAAATGCTGAATACAACAGGTGTAGTAGACCTCACAGTGAAATGCTGAATACAACAGGTGTAGTAGACCTCACAGTGAAATGCTGAATACAACAGGTGTAGTAGACCTTACAGTGAAATGCTGAATACAACAGGTGTAGACCTCACAGTGAAATGCTGAATACAACAGGTGTAGTAGACCTCACAGTGAAATGCTGAATACAACAGGTGTAGTAGACCTCACAGTGAAATGCTGAATACAACAGGTGTAGTAGACCTCACAGTGAAATGCTGAATACAACAGGTGTAGTAGACCTCACAGTGAAATGCTGAATACAACAGGTGTAGTAGACCTCACAGTGAAATGCTGAATACAACAGGTGTAGTAGACCTCACAGTGAAATGCCGAATACAACAGGTGTAGTAGACCTCACAGTGAAATGCTGAATACAACAGGTGTAGTAGACCTTACAGTGAAATGCTGAATACAACAGGTGTAGTAGACCTCACAGTGAAATGCTGAATACAACAGGTGTAGTAGACCTCACAGTGAAATGCTGAATACAACAGGTGTAGTAGACCTCACAGTGAAATGCTGAATACAACAGGTGTAGTAGACCTCACAGTGAAATGCTGAATACAACAGGTGTAGTAGACCTCACAGTGAAATGCTGAATACAACAGGTGTAGTAGACCTCACAGTGAAATGCTGAATACAACAGGTGTAGTAGACCTCACAGTGAAATGCCGAATACAACAGGTGTAGTAGACCTCACAGTGAAATGCTGAATACAACAGGTGTAGTAGACCTCAGAGTGAAATACTTACTTACGAGCCCCTAACCAACAATGCAGTTTCAAAAAAATACAGATAAGAATAAGAAATAAAAGTAACAAGTAATTAAAGAGCAGCAGTAAAATAACAATATATACAGGGGGGTGCCGGTACAGAGTCGATGTGCGAGGGCACCGGTTAGTTGAGGTAATATGTACATTTAGGTAGAGTTATTAAAGTGACTGTATATAGATGACAACAGAGAGTA
Source organism: Salvelinus fontinalis (assembly GCF_029448725.1). Lineage (NCBI taxonomy): Eukaryota > Metazoa > Chordata > Actinopteri > Salmoniformes > Salmonidae > Salvelinus > Salvelinus fontinalis. The sequence goes on along the minus strand of NC_074697.1, from coordinate 14,865,488 downwards.
GCAGCGGTGTAAAAGGGGGGGGCAATGCAAATAGTCTGGGTAACCATTTGACTAGATGTTCAGGAGTTGAATGGTTTTTTGGATAGAAGCTGTTTTGAAGCCTCTTGAACCTAGACTTTTTCTACTGTATTATTGACTGTACGTTTGTTTATTCCATGTGTAACTCTGTGTTGTTGTTTTGTGTCGAACTGCTATGCTTTATCTTGGCCAGGTCGCAGTTGTAAATGAGATCGTGTTCTCAACTAGTCTACCTGGTTACATAAAGGTGATAAATAATTGGCGCTCCGGTACCGCTTTGCGTGCGGTAGCAGAGAGAACAGTCTATGACTGGGGTGGCTGGAGTCTTTGATTAATATTTAGGGCCTTCCTCTGACACCGCCTGGTATAGAGGTCCTGGATGGCAGGAAGCTTGGTCCTGGTGATGTACTGGGCCGTACGCACTACCCTCTGTAGTGCTTTGCGGTCGGAGGCCGAGCAGTTGCCATACCAGGCGGTGATGCGACCAATCAGGATGCTCTCGATGGTGCAGCCGTATAACTTTTTTGAGGATCTGAGGACCCATGCCAAATCTTTTCAGCCTCCTGAGGGGGAATAGGTTTTGTCGTGACCTCTTCACAACTTTCTTCTACTTGCATGTTTATTTGCCTGATATGTGAGAGTGGTCTTAGTCCAGCAAAACCAGTTTTTCAATCATTATATACGTTACTATCAAAGTATTTCTACTAATTTCTGTTCTATCTGTCCATTATTCACTCGCAGGTCCAACAGAACATTTTACTACAGGCCAAACAACAGCAGCACAGCCAACCCCAAACTCCGCCCCAACAACAGGCCCAGTTCAGCTCACAGCAGGATGTGCCTGCTCTGCTCATCCCCCAACAACAGGCCCAGTTCAGCTCACAACAGGATGTGCCTGCCCTGCTCATCCCCCAACAACAGGCCCAGTTCAGCTCACAACAGGATGTGCCTGCCCTGCTCATCCCCCAACAACAGGCCCAGTTCAGCTCACAACAGGATGTGCCTGCCCTGCTCATCCCCCAACAACAGGCCCAGTTCAGCTCACAACAGGATGTGCCTGCCCTGCTCATCCCCCAACAACAGGCCCAGTTCAGCTCACAACAGGATGTGCCTGCCCTGCTCATCCCCCAACAACAGGCCCAGTTCAGCTCACAACAGGATGTGCCTGCCCTGCTCATCCCCCAACAACAGGCCCAGTTCAGCTCACAGCAGGCGTCTGTGCTGGTCAAGACTTCTGCCACAGGTCAGAGAGAAACAACAGGTGCCAAAATCAACCCTGAAGCCGAAACGCTTTGCTTCTACTTTTAGCAATAAAGAAGCTTTTAGAAAAACATTTTAAATTCCATTGTCCTCCAAGTGTTGCTGAATCTCCTTACTTCTTCAGTGTGGTTGGCAATGATCTCTTCATAAAAACCACATTCTACAGCGAAATGTTTGACTCCTCTTTCTCTCTTGCAGCATCCAATGACGTGCAGGTGTTCTCGGGAGTGCAGGGTCAAGGTGGAGTTGAGGTGAACCAAGGGGGCGTGGCTCCAGCTAGTTTTAACCAGTCAGGACACCAGCCTGGTCAACAGTGCCTACATCAGTCTGTGCAGGTGGGTAGTACCTACTGACGATCCGTGCTCCTTTCAACCATTTGATAGAAATAGTGACTCCTTTTTTAAATAAAATGTAAGCTTTATTGTCCATCCAATTGACATAAATAACAATGTGTTCTTAACTGACATACCTGGATTAAAAGTTCAATCGGATAAATATGTAATAAAACATGATTATTTTGTTTCTACTGCTCTTCCAGTCAAAGCCTGAAGACCTGATTGGTCAGATGGGAGGGAGGAGCCTGGGGATGATCCAGGTGATTGGGTCAGGTCTGGGTCATATGATGTCAACACAGCAGACCACTGGTCTGGTCTCGCTACAAACAGAGGTGAGGAGACCCTCAACCAATCCTACTGGGTTCCATTTGTTACTGTATGTGTGTGGTTCTTAATTCTGGTCCTGGTGACCCAAAGTGTACTGTGTGTACTGCGAGGGCGAAAACAACAGTGAACAGTCCTTTGGGTTTCCGGGACCAGGATTAACAACCACTGTTGTATGTAATGCTATTTGTCACATTCGCCAAATACCTTCCAGTGAAATGCTCACTTAAAGCCCTTAACCAACAATGCAGTTTTAAGAAAATAAAAGTGTTAAAAGTATTTACTAAAACTGAAATTAACCAAATAAAAAAATAACAGTTTAAATAATAAAAAAAATTGAAAAATAATTAAAGAGCAACAATAAAATAACAATAGTGAGGCTATATACAGGGGGTACCGGTACAGAGTCAATGTGGAGGCTATATACAGGGTATTACGGTACAGAGTCAATGTGGAGGCTATATACAGGGTATTACGGTACAGAGTCAATGTGAAGGCTATATACAGGGGGGTACCGGTACAGAGTCAATGTTGAGGCTATATACATGGTATTACGGTACAGAGTCAATGTGAAGGCTATATACAGGGGGGTACCGGTACAGAGTCAATGTGGAGGCTATATACAGGGGGTACCGGTACAGAGTCAATGTGGAGGCTATATACAGGGGGTACCGGTACAGAGTCAATGTGGAGGCTATATACAGGGGGTACCGGTACAGAGTCAATGTGCGGGGGCACCGGTTAGTAATGAGGTTATATGTGTTGGCCTTCATTGTAAATAAGAATTTGTTCTTGACTGACTTGCCTAGTTAAATAAAGGTTTTAATAAAAAAATATATATGTACATGTAGGTAGAGGTAAAGGGATTATGCATAGATAATAAACAGAGAGTAGCAGCAGAGTACATGTAGGTAGAGGTAAAGGGATTATACATAGATAATAAACAGAGAGTAGCAGCAGTGTACATGTAGGTAGAGGTAAAGGGATTATACATAGATAATAAACAGAGAGTAGCAGCAGTGTACATGTAGGTAGAGGTAAAGGGATTATACATAGATAATAAACAGAGAGTAGCAGCAGTGTACATGTAGGTAGAGGTAAAGGGATTATACATAGATAATAAACAGAGAGTAGCAGCAGTGTACATGTAGGTAGAGGTAAAGGGATTATACATAGATAATAAACAGAGAGTAGCAGCAGTGTACATGTAGGTAGAGGTAAAGGGATTATACATAGATAATAAACAGAGAGTAGCAGCAGCGTAAAAAGGCGGGTGGGATGGGGACAATGCAAATATTCTGGGTAGCCATTTGATTAGTTGTTCAGGAGTCTTATGGCTTGGGGGTAGAAGCTGTTAAGGAGCCTCTTGGACCTAGACTTGGCGCTCCGGTACCGCTTGCCGTGCGCTAGCAGAGAGAAAAGTCTATGACTATTGGGTGGCTGGAGTCTTTGGAAATGTTTTGGGGCCTTCTGTGTTGACACTTTGCCTGTTTGGGGATTCGTCAGAAACTGCAGCTCTACCCTTTAGCTCAGTGCGGTTGTTGCCTGTAATCCATGGCTTCTGGTTAGGGTATGTACGTACGATCACTGTTGGGACGTGATCTTCAATGCACTTATTGATGAAGCCAGTGACTGATGTGGTGTTATTCTCTATGCCATCGGAAAAATCCCGGAACATATTCCAGTCTGTACTAACAAAACAGTCCTGTATCGTAGCATCTGCATCATCTGACCACTTCCTTATTGAATGAGTCACTGGTACTTCCTGCTTTAGTTTTTTCTCGTAAGCAGGAATCAGGAGGATAGAATTGTGGTCAGATTTACCAAATGAAGGGCGAGGGAGAGCTTTGTTACGCGTCTCTTGGTAAATTGTGTTATCTACAGCTTATCATGAGATACTCTACCTCAGGCGAGAAAAACCTAGAGACTTCCTTAATATTAGATTTTGTGCACCAGCTGTTATTGACAAATAGACACAGACCACTACCCCCTTATCTTACCGAAGGCAGCTGTTCTGCCGATTCACCGAAAACCCAGCCAGCTGTATGTTATACATGTCGTCGTTCAGCCACGACTCGGTGAAACACAAGATATTACAGCTTTTAAATGTCCCGTTGGTCGGATGGTCTTGATCGGAGCTCATCCGTTAACAATAGCACAATTGGTTAGGAGACCGTAAAACATCAGCCAGATACTCCGGTACCATTCTATGTTAATCTGACCATATAGATGGGTCTGTGTTCTAATGGGGTGATGTCATGGATGGGGTGATGTCATGGATGGGGTGATGGTGTGATGTCATGGATGGGGTGATGTCATGGATGGGGTGATGTCATGGATGGGGTGATGTCATGGATGGGGTGATGTCATGGATGCTGTGATGGGGTGATGTCATGGATGGGGTGATGTCATGGATGGGGTGATGTCATGGATGGGGTGATGGTGTGATGTCATGGATGGGGTGATGGTGTGATGTCATGGATGGGGTGATGGTGTGATGTCATGGATGGGGTGATGGTGTGATGTCATGGATGGTGTGATGTCATGGATGGGGTGATGTCACGGATGGGGTGATGGTGTGATGTCATGGATGGGTGATGTCATGGATGGGGTGATGTCATGGATGGGGTGATGTCATGGATGGGGTGATGTCATGGATGGGGTGATGGTGTGATGTCATGGATGGGGTGATGTCATGGATGGGGTGATGTCATGGATGGGGTGATGTCATGGATGGGGTGATGTCATGGATGGGGTGATGTCATGGATGGGGTGATGTCATAGATGCTGTGATGTCATGGATGCGGTGATGTCATGGATGCTGTGATGTCATGGATGCTGTGTCTTGTTCACCTGACAGACTGCTACTATGAAGATGCCTTTCAGTATTGCTGAACCCAGCAAGGAAGCCAGGTATGCTATTACATCATTCTCTATCGTGGCCCTGTATCGTGGCGCTGTATCGTGGCCCTGTATCGTGGCCCTGTATCGTGGCCCTGTATCGTGGCCCTGTATCGTGGCCCTGTATCGTGGCCCTGTATCGTGGTCCTGTATGGTGGCCCTGTATCGTGGCCCTGTATCGTGGCCCTGTGAAATATCCACAGTGTGAAACAATCAAGTTTTATTTCTCTCTGTTTGTATGGATTATTAAAAAAAAAACTGTTGTCACATCCACCGGATAGAGTTAGTAGTATGATAGGTGTTGTTGTACAGGGTCAGTCATAGTAGTATGATAGGTGTTGTTTTACAGGGTCAGTCATAGTAGTATGATAGGTGTTGTTTTACAGGGTCAGCCATAGTAGTATGATAGGTGTTGTTTTACAGGGTCAGTCATAGTAGTACGATAGGTGTTGTTTTACAGGGTCAGTCATAGTAGTATGATAGGTGTTGTTTTACAGGGTCAGTCATAGTAGTATGATAGGTGTTGTTTTACAGGGTCAGTCATAGTAGTATGATAGGTGTTGTTTTACAGGGTCAGTCATAGTAGTATGATAGGTGGTGTTTTACAGGGTCAGTCATAGTAGTATGATAGGTGTTGTTTTACAGGGTCAGTCATAGTAGTATGATAGGTGTTGTTTTACAGGGTCAGTCATAGTAGTATGATAGGTGGTGTTTTACAGGGTCAGTCATAGTAGTATGATAGGTGTTGTTTTACAGGGTCAGTCATAGTAGTACGATAGGTGTTGTTTTACAGGGTCAGTCATAGTAGTATGATAGGTGTTGTTTTACAGGGTCAGTCATAGTAGTATGATAGGTGGTGTTTTACAGGGTCAGTCATAGTAGTATGATAGGTGGTGTTTTACAGGGTCAGTCATAGTAGTATGATAGGTGTTGTTTTACAGGGTCATAGTAGTATGATAGGTGTTGTTTTACAGGGTCAGTCATAGTAGTATGATAGGTGTTGTTTTACAGGGTCAGTCATAGTAGTATGATAGGTGTTGTTTTACAGGGTCAGTCATAGTAGTATGATAGGTGTTGTTTTACAGGGTCAGTCATAGTAGTATGATAGGTGTTGTTTTACAGGGTCAGTCATAGTAGTATGATAGGTGTTGTTTTACAGGGTCATAGTAGTATGATAGGTGTTGTTTTACAGGGTCAGCCATAGTAGTATGATAGGTGTTGTTTTACAGGGTCAGCCATAGTAGTATGATAGGTGTTGTTTTACAGGGTCAGCCATAGTAGTACAGCAAAGTAGGGTGCCTTGCCATTATGTTTACGTGCATGCGTGCTGTCATATCACTTGTTAAAAGCCAATCCAGGCTTGTGACCAATGTTCTCTGACTGTGTGTGTAGGATGTTGGAGCAGCTGAGGAAACAGCAGGGCTCAGTCCTCCACCCAGACTACAGTTCTTCCTTCCAGTGTTTTGAAGACACCCTGACCCGCCTGGTGCCTTACCACCTCTACCAGGGCACTGCCACCGCACCACACGACTACCACAGAGGTACACACACACCCTGACCCGCCTGGTGCCTTACCACCTCTACCAGGGCACTGCCACCGCACCACACGACTACCACAGAGGTACACACACACCCTGACCCGCCTGGTGCCTTACCACCTCTACCAGGGCACTGCCACCGCACCACACGACTACCACAGAGGTACACACACACCCTAACCCGCCTGGTGCCTTACCACCTCTACCAGGGCACTGCCACCGCACCACACGACTACCACAGAGGTACACACACCCTGACCCGCCTGGTGCCTTACCACCTCTACCAGGGCACCACCACACGACTACCACAGAGGTACACACACACTTGTTTTTCTATTCTCGTGGGGACCTAAAATGTATTTCCATTCAAAATCAAATTTTCCCCTAATGCTTTAACCTAACCCCTAACCCTAATTGTAACCCTGAGCCTAACCCCTAACCCTAAACATAACCCCTAACCCTAATTGTAACCCTGAAACGAACCCCTAAACCTAACCCCTGAACCTAACCCCTGAACCTGAACATAAACCCTAAACCTAACCCTAATTGTAACTCTAATAAACCTAACCCCTAAATTTAAAATAGCCTTTGTCCTTGAGGGGATGTGGGAAATGTCATGGGAGAATTTTCCTTGTTTTACAATCCATGTGGGGAGTTTATGTGAAGACCCCCCCCCTTAAACCTATTAGGACAGTGACATATTAATTTTGGGGGGCTCTGTACTCCAGCACTTTGGATTTAAAATGATACAATGACTATGAGATTATTGCAGACTGTCAGCTTTAATTTAAAGGTATTTTCATCCATATCAGGTGAAACGTTTAGAAATTACAGCACTTTTTGTACATAGTCCCTCCATTTTAGGGGACCAAAAGTATTGGGATAAATTCACTTATGTGTATTAAAGTAGTTAAAAGTTTAGTATTTGGTCCCATTATTCATAGCACACAATGACTACTGAAAAATTATGAGTGAGGAAGTTAGATGCACAAATATCATAGCCCCCAAAAATGCTAACCTCCCCTGTCATTGTAATGGTGAGAGGTTAGCATGTCTTGGGTATGATATAAAAAGCTAACCTCCCCTGTTATTGTAATGGTGAGAGGTTAGCATGTCGTGGGGGCATGATATGAAATGCTAACCTCCCCTGTTATTGTAATGGTGAGAGATTAGCATGTCTTGGGGGTATGATAGAAAATGCTAACCTCCCCTGTTATTGTAATGGTGAGAGGTTAGCATGTCTTGGAGGTATGATATAAAATGCTAACCTCCCCTGTTATTGTAATGGTGAGAGGTTAGCATGTCTTGGAGGTATGATATAAAATGCTAACCTCCCCTGTTATTGTAATGGTGAGAGGTTAGCATGTCTTGGGGGTATGATATAAAATGCTATCCTCCCCTGTTATTGTAATGGTGAGAGGTTAGCATGTCTTGGGGGTATGATATAAAATGCTAACCTCCCCTGTTATTGTAATGGTGAGAGGTTAGCATGTCTTGGGGGTATGATATAAAATGCTAACCTCCCCTGTTATTGTAATGGTGAGAGGTTAGCATGTCTTGGGGGTATGATATAAAATGCTAACCTTCCCTGTTATTGTAATGGTGAGAGGTTAGCATGTCTTGGGGGTATGATATAAAATGCTAACCTCCTCTGTTATTGTAATGGTGAGGGGTTAGCATGTCTTGGGGATATGATATAAAATGCTAACCTCCCCTGTCATTGTATTGGTGAGAGGTAAGCATTTCTTGGGGGTATGATATAAAATGCTAACCTTCCCTGTTATTGTAATGGTGAGAGGTTAGCATGTCTTGGGGGTATGATATAAAATGCTAACCTCCCCTGTCATTGTATTGGTGAGAGGTAAGCATGTCTTGGGGGTATGATATAAAATGCTAATCTCCCCTGTTATTGTAATGGTGAGAGGTTAGCATGTCTTGGGGGTATGATATAAAATGCTAATCTCCCCTGTTATTGTAATGGAGAGAGGTCAGCATGTCTTGGGGGTATGATATAAAATGCTAATCTCCCCTGTTATTGTAATGGTGAGAGGTTAGCATGTCTTGGGGGTATGATATAAAATGCTAACCTCCCCTGTTATTGTAATGGTGAGAGGTTAGCATGTCTTGGGGGTATGATATAAAATGCTAACCTCCCCTGTTATTGTAATGGTGAGAGGTTAGCATGTCTTGGGGGTATGATATAAAATGCTAACCTCCCCTGTCATTGTAATGGTGAGAGGTTAGCATGTCTTGGGGGTATGATATAAAATGCTAACCTTCCCTGTTATTGTAATGGTGAGAGGTTAGCATGTCTTGGGGGTATGATATAAAATGCTAACCTCCCCTGTTATTGTAATGGTGAGAGGTTAGCATGTCTTGGGGATATGATATAAAATGCTAACCTCCCCTGTTATTGTAATGGTGAGAGGTTAGCATGTCTTGGGGGTATGATATAAAATGCTAACCTCCCCTGTTATTGTAATGGTGAGAGGTTAGCATGTATGATATTTGTGCATCTGTAACTTTCTCGATTCAATTTTCACGATTCATTCAAGATGATCCGTAACCATGGTAGCATCCACATTAATGTAGAAGTGTTTACAAACATATTCTATTCTGATTTATAATAAAAGTGACTCCAAAATGACACACTACATTATTTACCATTAATTTCTATTGGACACCAAATAATCTGAAACAACCAAAACAAACAGCAAATCCAACTAGTTTGTAGAATCACAAGCTGGAGGTTGTCATTGTGTTCTATGAATATGGGACCAAATATCAGACCTTTAACTACTTCAATACACATGTAAGTGAATTTGTCCCAATACTTTGGGTCCCCTAAAATGGGAGGACTATGTACAGAAAGTGCTATAATTTCTGAACGATTCACCCGATATGGATGAAAATACCCTCAAATTAAAGCTGACAGTCTGCACTTTCACCTCAGTCATTGTATCATTCCAAAATGCTGGAGTACAGAGCCATAACCACTAAAAAAATATGTCACTGTCCCAATACTTAGGGAGTTCACTCAGTTCCTTTGGAAAGTATTCAGACCCATTAACATTTGTTACATTACAGCCTTATTCTAAAATTGATTTTTTTCTCATCAATCTACACACAATACCCCATAAGGACATCACAATACCCCATAAGGACATCACAATACCCCATAAGGACATCACAATACCCCATAAGGACATCACAATACCCCATAAGGACATCACAATACCCCATAAGGACATCACAATACCCCATAAGGACATCACAATACCCCATAAGGACATCACAATACCCCATAAGGACATCACAATACCCCATAAAGACATCACAATACCCAATAATGACAAGGCAAAAACAGGTTTTTATTAGTGATGCACCGATATGACATTTTTGTCCGATATCCGATTTATTTTCCTTGCCAAAAAATAAACGATACCGATAACCGATATTTAACATTCATCTCAATGCTGGAGGTGTCGCTACAGTCCCTGGTTCGAATTCGGGCTGTATCACATTCGGCCGTGATTGGGAGTCCCATAGGGTGGCGCACATCGTCCAGGCCGCCATTAACTGACTTGCCTAGTTAAATAAAGGTTACACACACACACACACACCGCACTGACCAAAGAGTTATTCGGTTGACATTTACGTATGTCCCCATTACCAGTAAAACACCATCAAATCCTATTTCTTTCACTTACTTCCTGTTTCGTTGTTAATTTGTTCAGTCGTTTCATTCTCAATCAGGGTTTCTATGGAACGCCGTTTGGATCTTTGTGTGTCAGAAAAGATACACGTCAAATAACACGACGTAATCTGTTTCAGTAGCTATAGCTAGCCAGCTAATATAAAACATCTAAAATATGACAAATTTATAAGACCGTTTTTATTTGATTAATGGTGGTCGGACCCATCTATGTGACGCTAGCCACAATAAGGATTAGCCACAATAGTGGACTTTGCGGTTAGCCTTCAAAATAAAAGTATGGCGTAATGCTAGTATTTGTATTCATTTGCATCACTGTCAATGACATACTTTTATTTTGAAGGCAAATGTCAAATTCCTCTATTGTGCCTAATCCTTATTGTGGCTAGCTTCACAACACATAACCCGGTCCGGTCGAGCGACACTAGCCAGATGAAGCTAGCTGGCTGCTTATAACGTTAGCTTTGGGCAACAGTGTTATGTAGCTGGCTAGCTATTTATTTTCATGAACTGAAGTTCAATTTCAATAGGCGAACAACAAGTGGCAACCTAGCTAATACTGACACAGAACCCAAACCGGCTGCGCACGTGCGCCATCGTGCGCTATCGTGCATACATTTATTTTGTCCCCCGACACCAAACGCGATCACGACACGCAGGTTAAAATATCATAACAAACTCTGAACCAATGACATTAATTTGGACAGGTCGGAAAGCATTAAACATGTATGGCAATTTAGCTAGTTAGCTTGCACTTGCTAGCTAATTTGTCCTATTTAGCTAGCTTGCTGTTGCTAGCTAATTTGTCCTGGAACATAAACATTGAGTTGTTATTTTACCTGAAATGCACAAGGTCCTCTACTCCGACAATTAATCCACACATAAAACAGTCAACCGAATCGTTTCTCGTCATCTCTCCTCCTTCCAGGCCTTTTCATCTTTGAACTTGTATGGTGATTGGCATCTAAACTTTCATAGTATTACCACGATGACCGGCAACACAGTTCGTCTTTCAATCACCCACGTGGGTATAACCAATGAGGAGATGGCACGTGGGTACCTGCTTCAATAAACCAATAAGGAGATGGGCAGGACTTGCAGCGCGATCTGCGTCAGAAATAGAAATGACTTCTATTTTAGCCCTTTGCAACGCAGACGCAGTGTGGGTGCAATAATTTAATAACATAGATTTCAAAATGGATTTTGCGACGCGAGCGGTGTATTCAGGGTATTACTCACAAGGATTCCTAAATCATTGCTAAGAATAATGAAAACGACTGCAGTCATTGTTTTCAAGCTGGTTGTATTGGTGCTAGCTAGGTACCAAGCTAAAGCTAGCTACCCCAGAAGTTGTGGTCGAACAAATTATGCTTTATTACCAACGCTGTATTGTAAACACATCGTTCGTTTGTAGCCGGTGTTTGCAGACTTTTTTAGTACAGCTTTGACAGTGCTACTGTATCTTTTTTGACACGCAAAGACCCAAACCGCGTTCCATAGTATGTATGTCGTGAAGCTAATAGCAATGATGCAACATCTGAAAAATTGCGCACTTGATAGTGTGTACCGGTGCTCGACCAGTCGGCGAAAGCCAACATCACCAACGACAGAGAACAGTTGGTTGTCAGGGGCAATGAATTCCATTATCTTGGCTTTAATGGATTTCTCCTTTGAGTTGTTTCGCTGAAATTTAATTATTTTTCAAATGACTGCTTGACTTGTTGACTGCACGATCCACACTGCAGACATTGTGGGCTAGGTTAGGAATGCTGTGTTGCACGTGTCGCACACAATTTTACGTGCCGTTATTACGTTATATTCTGTTGAAGTCGGAAGTTTACATACACCTAGGATGGAGTCATTAAAACTTGTTTTTCAACCACTCCACACATTTCTTGTTAATTAACAAACTATAGTTTTGGCAAGTCGGTTAGGACATCTACTTTGTGCATGACACAAGTCATTTTTCCAATAATTGTTTACAGACAGATTATTTCACTTATAGTTGATAAAGGCCTAATTGCTGGAGTGCTGCAGAGATGGTTGTCCTTCTGGAATCTTCTCCCATCTCCACAGAGGAACTCTAGAGCTCTGTCAGTGACCATCGGGTTCTTGGTCACCTACCTCCCTGACCAAGGCCCTTCTCCTCCGATTGCTCAGTTTGGCTGGGCCGCCAGCTCCAGGAAGAGTCTTGGTGGTTCCAAACTTATTCCATTTAGGAATGATGGAGGCCACTGTGTTCTTGGGGACCTTCAATGTTGCAGAAATGTTTTGGTACTCTTCCCCAGATCTGTGTCTTGACACAATCCTGTCCTGGAGCTCTACAGACAATTTCCTCGACATCATGGCTTGGTTTTTGCTCTGACATGCACTGTCAACTGTGGGACCTTATATAGACAGGTGTGTGCCTTTCCAAATCATGTCCAATCAAATGAATTTAGCACAGGTGGACTCCAATCAAGTTGTAGAAACATCTCAAGGATGATCAATGGAAACAGGAAGCACCTGAGCTCAATTTCAAGTCTCATACCAAAGGGTCTGAATACTTATGTAAATAAGCTATTTCTGGGGTATTGTGACGCCATTATGGGGTATTGTGACGTCATTATGGGGTATTGTGACATCATTATGGGGTATTGTGTGTAGATTGCTGAGGATTATTTATTTAATTCATTTTATAACAAGGCTGTAACATAACAATGTGGGGGAAAAGTCAAGGGGTCTGAATACTTTCCGAAGGCACAATATACAGTACCAGTCAACGTTTTGGACACGCCTACTCATTCAAGGGTTTCTCTTTATTTTGACTGTTTTCTACATTGTAGAATAATAGTGAAGGCATCAACACTATAACACATATGGAATTATGTAGTAACCAAATAAATGTTAAACAAATCAAAATATATTTTATATTTGAGATTCTTTAAAGTAGCCACCCTTTGCCTTGATGACAGCTTTGCTGTGAGCATGTTTTCAGCACTTTATTTCCTGATCAAAAACCATTCTCATGCTCTCTCTTGTCTCGTTGCAGAAGACGTATAGTGAGCCATATGTTTGGGACATCCGAAACACATTAAAATAGCAATACATATAGAATCGTGAGAATCGCAATACATATCGTATCGTGATAATATCGTATCGTGATAATATCATATCGTGAGGTCCCTGGCAATTCCCAGCCCTAATGTGTATGGTCGGGAGTGACCACATGACCTGACCAGAAACTCCCAGCCCTAATGTGTATGGTCGGGAGTGACCACATGACCTGACCAGAAACTCCAAGCCCTAATTCCCGTTGGGTTCCCACAGTCTGATGTCCCGTTCTCTCCCTCTCTGCCCCCTTAGTGGATGATGAGTTTGAGAGGGTTTCCAGCCAGCTCCTGAAGAGAACGCAGGCCATGCTGGATAAATACAGACACCTGCTTTTTGAGGAATCAACGGTAAGTAAATCATATTATTTTATGTTATTATCAACAGTAAGTAAATCATATTATTTTATGTTATCAACAGTAAGTAATTCATATTATTTTACGTTATTATCAACAGTAAGTAATTAATATTATTTGACGTTATTATCAACAGTAAGTTATTAATATTGTTACCTTTATGAGCTATTTTTTTTCTCACATTGATCTCAATCGTTCTTGTCCTTCTCCCTGTATAAAGGTCCGTCTCCTTACTCAGCCCTCACTAGGATTCCTTCTGTCTGTTCAGTGTGTCCCTCACTATGATTCCTTCTGTCTGTTCAGTGTATTCTTTCTGTCCCTCACTAGGATTCCTTCTGTCTGTTCAGTGTGTCCCTCACTAGGATTCCTTCTGTCTGTTCAGTGTGTCCCTCACTAGGATTCCTTCTGTCTGTTCAGTGTGTTCTTTCTGTCCCTCACTAGGATTCCTTCTGTCTGTTCAGTGTATTCTTTCTGTCCCTCACTAGGATTCCTTCTGTCTGTTCAGTGTATTCTTTCTGTCCCTCACTAGGATTCCTTCTGTCTGTTCAGTGTGTCCCTCACTAGGATTCCTTCTGTCTGTTCAGTGTGTTCTTTCTGTCCCTCACTAGGATTCCTTCTGTCTGTTCAGTGTATTCTTTCTGTCCCTCACTAGGATTCCTTCTGTCTGTTCAGTGTGTCCCTCACTAGGATTCCTTCTGTCTGTTCAGTGTGTTCTTTCTGTCCCTCACTAGGATTCCTTCTGTCTGTTCAGTGTGTCCCTCACTAGGATTCCTTCTGTCTGTTCAGTGTGTCCCTCACTAGGATTCCTTCTGTCTGTTCAGTTTGTTCTTTCTGTCCCTCACTAGGATTCCTTCTGTCTGTTCAGTGTGGTCTTTCTGTCCCTCACTAGGATAGTCTTTCTGTCCCTCACTAGGATAATCTTTCTGTCCCTCACTAGGATTGTCTTTCTGTCCCTCACTAGGATAGTCTTTCTGTCCCTCACTAGGATTGTCTTGCTAACTGATGTGCTATGGTGTGTTGATTGCCTGGTTGGCTGTGTCCCTGTCGTATGTTTCACAGCGCCTCGGCCCGTCAGCTGAGATGGTAATGATGGACAGGATGTTTATTCAGGAGGAGAAGATCTCTCTGGGACAGGACCGCATCCTCGCCAGGGACAGACCTGGTAATACTATACTGTGTGTGTGTGTGTGTGTGTGTGTGTGTGTGTGTGTGTGTGTACAGTTGAAGTCGGAAGTTTACATACACCTTAGCCAAATGTGGAAAAACTAAGTTTAAATGCAATTCCTGACATTTAATCCTAGTAAAAATTCCCTGTTTTAGGTCCGTTATGATCACCACTTTATATTAAGAATGTGAATTGTCTGAATAGTAGTAGAGAGAATTATTTATTTCAGCTTCTATTTCTTTCATCACATTCCCAGTGGGTCAGAAGTTTACATACACTCAATTAGTATTTGGTAGCGTTGCCTTTAAATTGTTTAACTTAGGTAAAACATTTCGGGTAGCCTTCCACACGCTTCCCACAATAAGTGGGGTGAATTTTGGCCCATTCCTCCTGACAGAGCTGGTGTAACTGAGTCAGGATTGTAGGCCTCCTTGTTCGCCCACGCTTTTTCAGTTCTGCTCACACATTTTCTATAGGATTGAGGTCAGGGCTTTGTCATGGCCACTCCAATACCTTGACTTTGTTGTCCTTAAGCCATTTTGCCACAACTTTGGAAGTATGCTTGGGGTCATTGTCCATTTGGAAGACCCATTTGCGACCAAGCTTTAACTTCCTGACTGATGTCTTGAGATGTTGCTTCAATATATCCACATCATTTTCTGTCCTCATGATGCCATCTGTTTTGTGAAGTGCACCAGTCCCTCTTGCAGAAAAATCAGCCCCACGACATGATGCTGCCACCCCCGTGCTTCACGGTTGGGATGGTGTTCTTCAGCTTGCAAGCGTCCCCCTTTTTCTTTCGTTTTTACTTCAGATTTCAACTGTATATACACTGCTCAAAAAAATAAAGGGAACACTTAAACAACACAATGTAACTCCAAGTCAATCACACTTCTGTGAAATCAAACTGTCCACTTAGGAAGCAATCTGTCCTCGGTTGCAACACTTCACATTTGTGGCCTGCTGGAGGTCATTTTGCAGGGCTCTGGCAGTGCTCCTCCTTGCACAAAGGCGGAGGTAGCGGTCCTGCTGCTGGGTTGTTGCCCTCCTACGGCCTCCTCCACGTCTCCTGATGTACTGGCCTGTCTCCTGGTAGCGCCTCCATGCTCTGGACACTACGCTAACAGACACAGCAAACCTTCTTGCCACAGCTCGCATTGATGTGCCATCCTGGATGAGCTGCACTACCTGAGCCACTTGTGTGGGTTGTAGACTCCGTCTCATGCTACCACTAGAGTGAAAGCACCGCCAGCATTCAAAAGTGACCAAAACATCAGCCAGGAAGCATAGGAACTGAGAAGTGGTCTGTGGTCACCACCTGCAGAATCACTCCTTTATTGGGGGTGTCTTGCTAATTGCCTATAATTTCCACCTTTTGTCTATTCCATTTGCACAACAGCATGTGAAATGTATTGTCAATCGGTGTTGCTTCCTAAGTGGACAGTTTGATTTCACAGAAGTGTGATTGACTTGGAGTTACATTGTGTTGTTTAAGTGTTCCCTTTATTTTTTTGAGCAGTGTATATAAAAATATATATATACTTTATGAAAAATATAAACGCAACAATTTTACTGCGCCACAGTTCATATAAGGATATCAGTCAATTTAAATAAATTCATTAGGCCCTTATCTATGGATTTTCCATGACTGGGCAGGGGCGCAGCCATGGGTGGCTCTTGAAGGGCATAGGCCCACCCCCCTGGCTGGGCCTGGCTCCCCAATCAGAATGAGGTTTTCCCCACAAAAAGGGCTTTATTACAGACATAAATATTCCTCAGTTTCATCAGTTGTCTGGGTGGCTGGTCTCAGACGATCCTGCAGGTGAAGAAGCCGGATGTGGAAATCCTGGGCTGGCGTGGTTAAACGTGGTCTGCGGTTGTGAGGCCGAATGGACATACTGCCAGATTACCGAAAGTGACGTTGGAGGTGGCTTATGGTAGAGAAATGAACATTCAATTCTCTGGCAACAGCTTTGGTGGACAATCCTGCAGTCAGCATGTCAATTGCACACTCCATCAAAACTTGAGGCATCTGTGGTATTGTGTTGTGTGTCAAAACTGCAAATTTTTTTAGAGTGGTCTTTTATTGTCCCCAGCACAAGGTGAACCTATGTAATTATTATACTGTTTAATCGGGTTCCTGATTTGCCACACCTGTCAGGTGCATGGATCATCTTGGCAAAGGAGAAACGCTCACTAATTCAAACACATCTGTGAACAACATTTTAAAGAAAATAGGCTTTTTGTGCGTGTGGAATTTTTCTGGGATCTTTTATTTCAGCTCATGAAACATGGGACCAACACTTTACATGTTGCGTTCATATTTTTGTTCAGTGTCTATTTACACACACACACACACACACACACACACACACACACACACACACACACACACACACACACACACACAAAGTGGGTTCCGGAATGATTGGATACCTTCGGGAAAAAGGGAAAAAGACGACAGTTGAATAATACAAATACTGAGCTTTAATCATTTGTAAACAAAAAAAAAAGCTGTTAAACAAATCAAAATGTATATTTGAGATTCTTCAAAGTAGCCACCCTTTGCCTTGATGACAGCTTTGCACCCTCATGGCATTCTCTCAACCAGCTTCATGAGGTAGTCACCTGGAATCCATTTAAATGAACAGGCCTGCCTTGTTAAAAGTTAATTTGTGGAATTTCTTTCCTTCTGAATGCGTTTGAGCCAATCAGTTGTGTTGTGACAAAGTAGGGGTGGTATACAGTAGAGAGCCCTATTTGGTATAAGACAAAGTCCATATTATGGCAAGAACAGCTCAAATAAGCAAAGAGAAAAGACAGTCCATCATTACTTTAAGACATGAAGGTCAGTCAATCTGGAAAATGTCAAGAACTTTGAAAGTTTCTTTAACTGCCGTCGCAAAAACCATCAAGCGCTATGATGAAACTGGCTCTCATGAGGACCACCACAGGAAAGGATGACCCAGAGTTACCTCTGCTGCAGAGGATAAGTTTATTAGAGTTACCAGCTTCAGAAATTACAGCCCAAATAAATGCTTCATAGAGTTCAAGTAACAGACACATCTCAACATCAACTGTTCAGAGGAGACTGCGTGAATCAGGCCTTCATGGTCAAATTGCTGCAAAGAAACCGCTACTAAAGGACACCAATAAGATTAAGAGACTTGGTTGGGCCAAGAAACACGAGCAAAGGACATTAGACCGGTGGAAATCTGTCCTTTGGTCTGATGAGTCCAAATTTGAGATTTTTTGGTTCCAACCTGCCGTGTCTTTGTGAGACGCAGAGTAGGTGAATGGATGATCTCCGCATGTGTGGTTCCCACCGTGAAGCATGGAGGAGGAGGTGTGATGGTGTCGGGGTGCTTTGCTGGTGACACTGTCTGTGATTTATTTCGAATTCAAGCACAGTTAACCAGCATGGCTACCACAGCATTCTGCAGCGATACGCCATCCCATCTGGTTTGCGCTTGGTGGGACTATCCATTTATTTTTCAACAGGACAATGACCCAACACACCTCCAGGCTGTGTAAGGGCTATTTGACCAAGAGGAGAGTGATGGAGTTCTGCATCAGATGACCTGGCCTCCGCAATCATCCGACCTCAACCCAATTGAGATAGTTTGGGATGAGTCGAAACGCAGAGTGAAGGAAAAGCAGCCTACACGTGCTCAGCATATGTGGGAACTCCTTCAAGACTGTTGGAAAATCATTCCCAGTAAGCTGGTTGAGAGAATGCCAAGACTGTGCAAAGCTGTCATCAAGGCAAAGGGTGGCTACTTTGAAGAATCTCAAATATAAAATATATTTTGATTTGTTTAACACTTTTTTGGTTACTACATAATTCCATATGTGTTATTTCATGGTGTTGATGTCTTCACTATTATTCTACAATGTAGAAAATAGTACAAATAAAGAGAACCCCTTGAATGAGTAGGTGTTCCAATACTTTTCAACGGGTGTGTGTGGATCTACAGTGCATTTGGAAAGTATTCATGCTTAACGGTTTCATCGAGCCAGAGAATCTTGTTTCTCATGGTCAGAGACTCCTTTAGGTGCCTTTATGGGGTATTGTGTGTAGATTGATGAAGGGGGGGGGGAAACTTATCTAATCAATTTTAGAATAAGGCTGTAACAAAATGTGGGGTGGGGTGGGGGGGGGGGTCCAGGGGTCTGAATACTTTCCGAATGCACTGTATATCACAGAACTGTCTGGGACAAGACCCCGTCCTTTCCAGGGATAGACACATCTACCAAGACAAGACCCCGTCCTTTCCAGGGATAGACACATCTACCAAGACAAGACCCCGTCCTTTCCAGGGATAGACACATCTACCAAGACAAGACCCCGTCCTTTCCAGGGATAGACACATCTACCAAGACAAGACCCCGTCCTTTCCAGGGATAGACACATCTACCAAGACAAGACCCCGTCCTTTCCAGGGATAGACACATCTACCAAGACAAGACCCCGTCCTTTCCAGGGATAGACACATCTACCAAGACAAGACCCCGTCCTTTCCAGGGATAGACACATCTACCAAGACAAGACCCCGTCCTTTCCAGGGATAGACACATCTACCAAGACAAGACCCCGTCCTTTCCAGGGATAGACACATCTACCAAGACAAGACCCCGTCCTTTCCAGGGATAGACACATCTACCAAGACAAGACCCCGTCCTTTCCAGGGATAGACACATCTACCAAGACAAGACCCCGTCCTTTCCAGGGATAGACACATCTACCAAGACAAGACCCCGTCCTTTCCAGGGATAGACACATCTACCAAGACAAGACCCCGTCCTTTCCAGGGATAGACACATCTACCAAGACAAGACCCCGTCCTTTCCAGGGATAGACACATCTACCAAGACAAGACCCCGTCCTTTCCAGGGATAGACACATCTACCAAGACAAGACCCCGTCCTTTCCAGGGATAGACACATCTACCAAGACAAGACCCCGTCCTTTCCAGGGATAGACACATCTACCAAGACAAGACCCCGTCCTTTCCAGGGATAGACACATCTACCAAGACAAGACCCCGTCCTTTCCAGGGATAGACACATCTACCAAGACAAGACCCCGTCCTTTCCAGGGATAGACACATCTACCAAGACAAGACCCCGTCCTTTCCAGGGATAGACACATCTACCAAGACAAGACCCCGTCCTTTCCAGGGATAGACACATCTACCAAGACAAGACCCCGTCCTTTCCAGGGATAGACACATCTACCAAGACAAGACCCCGTCCTTTCCAGGGATAGACACATCTACCAAGACAAGACCCCGTCCTTTCCAGGGATAGACACATCTACCAAGACAAGACCCCGTCCTTTCCAGGGATAGACACATCTACCAAGACAAGACCCCGTCCTTTCCAGGGATAGACACATCTACCAAGACAAGACCCCGTCCTTTCCAGGGATAGACACATCTACCAAGACAAGACCCCGTCCTTTCCAGGGATAGACACATCTACCAAGACAAGACCCCGTCCTTTCCAGGGATAGACACATCTACCAAGACAAGACCCCGTCCTTTCCAGGGATAGACACATCTACCAAGACAAGACCCCGTCCTTTCCAGGGATAGACACATCTACCAAGACAAGACCCCGTCCTTTCCAGGGATAGACACATCTACCAAGACAAGACCCCGTCCTTTCCAGGGATAGACACATCTACCAAGACAAGACCCCGTCCTTTCCAGGGATAGACACATCTACCAAGACAAGACCCCGTCCTTTCCAGGGATAGACACATCTACCAAGACAAGACCCCGTCCTTTCCAGGGATAGACACATCTACCAAGACAAGACCCCGTCCTTTGCAGGGATAGACACATCTACCAAGACAATACCCCGTCCTTTGCAGGGATAGACACATCTACCAAGACAAGACCCCGTCCTTTCCAGGGATAGACACATCTACCAAGACAAGACCCCGTCCTTTCCAGGGATAGACACATCTACCAAGACAAGACCCCGTCCTTTCCAGGGATAGACACATCTACCAAGACAAGACCCCGTCCTTTCCAGGGATAGACACATCTACCAAGACAAGACCCCGTCCTTTCCAGGGATAGACACATCTACCAAGACAAGACCCCGTCCTTTCCAGGGATAGACACATCTACCAAGACAAGACCCCGTCCTTTCCAGGGATAGACACATCTACCAAGACAAGACCCCGTCCTTTCCAGGGATAGACACATCTACCAAGACAAGACCCCGTCCTTTCCAGGGATAGACACATCTACCAAGACAAGACCCCGTCCTTTCCAGGGATAGACACATCTACCAAGACAAGACCCCGTCCTTTCCAGGGATAGACACATCTACCAAGACAAGACCCCGTCCTTTCCAGGGATAGACACATCTACCAAGACAAGACCCCGTCCTTTGCAGGGATAGACACATCTACCAAGACAAGACCCCGTCCTTTGCAGGGATAGACACATCTACCAAGACAAGACCCCGTCCTTTGCAGGGATAGACACATCTACCAAGACAAGACCCCGTCCTTTGCAGGGATAGACACATCTACCAAGACAAGACCCCGTCCTTTGCAGGGATAGACACATCTACCAAGACAAGACCCCGTCCTTTGCAGGGATAGACACATCTACCAAGACAAGACCCCGTCCTTTGCAGGGATAGACACATCTACCAAGACAAGACCCCGTCCTTTCCAGGGATAGACACATCTACCAAGACAAGACCCCGTCCTTTCCAGGGATAGACCTGCTACAGCCTTTAGATAAATATCAATACATACTTATCATGGATGTGTTATCCCCTGGTGGATGTGTGATGTGTTATCTCTGGTGGATGTGTTATCTCTGGTGGATGTGTTATCCCCTGGTGGATGTGTGATGTGTAATCTCTGGTGGATGTGTTATCTCTGGTGGATGTGTTATCCCTGGTGGATGTGTTATCCCTGGTGGGTGTGTTATCCCCGGTGGATGTGTTATCTCTGGTGGATGTGTTATCCCCGGTGGATGTGTTATCTCTGGTGGATGTGTTATCTCTGGTGGATGTGTTATCTCTGGTGGATGTGTTATCCCTGGTGGATGTGTTATCCCTGGTG
>NC_074697.1:14803693-14838693 GCF_029448725.1 Salvelinus fontinalis | reverse complement strand
CCAATCAGTACTGACACACCCTACCACCCAGCCCCAATCAGCACTGACACACTCTACCACCCAGCCCCAATCAGCCCAACCACACTCTACCACCCAGCCCCAATCAGCCCAACCACACTCTACCACCCAGCCCCAATCAACACTGA
The DNA here is from genome assembly GCF_029448725.1 of Salvelinus fontinalis. Classification (NCBI taxonomy): domain Eukaryota; kingdom Metazoa; phylum Chordata; class Actinopteri; order Salmoniformes; family Salmonidae; genus Salvelinus; species Salvelinus fontinalis. The sequence continues at coordinate 14,838,547 of NC_074697.1, read as the reverse complement.
CACACCCTACCACCCAGCCCCAATCAACACTGACACACCCTACCACCCAGCCCCAATCAACACTGACACACCCTACCACCCAGCCCCAATCAACACTGACACACCCAAAAGCCCGAGCCGTAGCAGCACTGGCCACGCCTCCTTCGATACCTACTGTCATTAGGACTCCGCCCCCTACCTGTAATGCCACTTCCTCGGCAACGGTCTCCATAGCAACCACACAGGCGACCCCCAGCCCCCTCCAGAGAGTCACAGCCCCATCCTCCTCTTCCTATCACCCTTGGTCTTCATCATCAACGACATCACCATCCTCGTCCTCCTTCACTGCTCAGATGAACGGAACGTTAGAACATCACAATGTGGGTGGAGTCGAGCGTAACCCCGCCTCCACGGTCACGCCTCCTCAGACCACTTGCCGCCTACCGCTACGGAAGACTTACCGGGAGAACATCAGCCCGCGCGTCCGACCGGGAGTTCCGGGAGGAGGAGGAGACAGTGTCCCGTACCCCCGTCCCTCCCCCTCACCCCCCAAATCTCCCCTCCCACCTCCCTCCTCCTCACCCTCTGCCCTCTCGGAGCGGACAGTGATCGCCAACGTGAAGTTGGAGAAGAGAGGAGGCAGCTCCAGGGAGGCGGGCTCCCACCCCCACACAGAGCCCAGCCGAGAGGCCCCGAGGCTGGGGAACTCCACCTCCTCCTCCCCTGGCTTAGTGCAAGGTCTGGAGCACATGGAGGTGTTGTACCGTGGCATCAAAAACACAAACCCTCACCTCTCAGACAGATCCAGAGACAGTGAGGGGGACAGGGGGGCGGACGTGGGGAGGTGTAAAAGGGTGAGCAGTAAAAACCATCAGAGGTCAGGGAGCGGAACGTTCAGAATGGACCAGCATGCCCCTGGGCCCCCGTCCACGCAGTCAGATGCTTCCTGTTACAGAGACTCATCACTTCCTGCTAAGCGCTGTAAGTCGGACTCCCCTGACATGGACAACGCGTCCTTCTCCTCCGGTTCCCCGCCACACGATGAGTCTCTTAACGAGCACCTGCAGTGTGCCATCGACTCCATCCTCAACCTGCAGGGCCAAGCCCAGGGACCCACGCCGCGCGGGGCCAAAGGGGGCTCCGCCAAGCCACACCACAGCCAGCGCGCCACGGGCCCCCAGTCCTCCTCAAACACACACAGACCCTCAGTCTCCTCCTCGTCCTCATCCTCCTCCTCTTCTCAGGTTGGAGGCAGAGGACGCAACGGTGGCCTGGTGCCACAGACTCAAGGCAGATAACACACACACACACACACACACACGGGACAGTAGAGACTGAAGAGGAGGAGAGGTGCACAGAGAAGTCTCGCTGTGCTTTGATAAACTGTTTGTCCATCTGAATGTTGTCTACTTTACAACATGACCCAATGCTCTCAGTCACACCATGGATGGGTGGATGGTGACTCTCTCTCTCTCTCTGTAAAAAGGTATCATGCTTTACTCTGGAAGTCTCCTCTGCTCTCTCACCCACGCTCAGTCATTCATTAGAGTAATTAGTCTTGAGGTTTTTCATTCACACGCTGTATTCCATTACATTCCTTAGTTCATCATGTTATGTCTGTCTGTCTGCTCGTCTGTCTGTCTGTCTGTCTGCTCGTCTGTCTGTGTCTGTCTGTCTGCTCGTCTGTCTGTCTGTCTGTCTGCTCGTCTGTCTGTCTGTCTGTCTGTCTGCTCGTCTGTCTGTGTCTGTCTGTCTGTCTGCTCGTCTGTCTGTCTGCTCGTCTGTCTGTCTGTCTGTCTGCTCGTCTGTCTGTCTGTCTGTGTCTGTCTGTCTGCTCGTCTGTCTGTCTGTCTGCTCGTCTGTCTGTCTGTGTGTCTGTCTGTCTGCTCGTCTGTCTGTCTGCTCGTCTGTCTGTCTGTCTGCTCGTCTGTCTGTCTGCTCGTCTGTCTGTCTGTCTGCTCGTCTGTCTGTCTGCTCGTCTGTCTGTCTGCTCGTCTGTCTGTCTGCTCGTCTGTCTGTCTGTGTCTGTCTGTCTGCTCGTCTGTCTGTCTGCTCGTCTTGTCTGTCTGTCTCCTGGTTAATAATAACACGTTGGTCATGTTCATGAGGTATGAAACGGGTGAAAAGAATTCTGAAACTACACAAACTAATCCAATAAGAACACAGATTTTTGTTTTCTGTTGCAAACGGTTTTACTACGGTGTGTCCTACTGAACACTACTAAGGGGACTCTCCCTACAGCCTGCTGTCGCTAGGTAACCCACACCAGGAAGAGAGAGGTCTGGTATAGAACACCCTACAGCCTGCTGTCGCTAGGTAACCCACACCAGGAAGAGAGAGGTCTGGTATAGAACACCCTACAGCCTGCTGTCGCTAGGTAACCCACACCAGGAAGAGAGAGGTCTGGTATAGAACACCCTACAGCCTGCTGTCGCTAGGTAACCCACACCAGGAAGAGAGAGGTCTGGTATAGAACACCCTACAGCCTGCTGTCGCTAGGTAACCCACACCAGGAAGAGAGAGGTCTGGTATAGAACGCCCTACAGCCTGCTGTCGCTAGGTAACTCACACCAGGAAGAGAGAGGTCTGGTATAGAACACCCTACAGCCTGCTGTCGCTAGGTAACCCACACCAGGAAGAGAGAGGTCTGGTATAGAACACCCTACAGCCTGCTGTCGCTAGGTAACCCACACCAGGAAGAGAGAGGTCTGGTATAGAACACCCTACAGCCTGCTGTCGCTAGGTAACCCACACCAGGAAGAGAGAGGTCTGGTTTAACCATATCATCACATACAGATCCATGTGTCTCTTTCCATATCGGGATTTCTATCAGCACCCCAAATAGAGTTTCTGGTTCAGCTTGTTGTCCATGTGTCCCCCAGACCAACTTTCCTCTTCTCCTGTTGTCCATGTGTCCCCCAGACCAACTTTCCTCTTCTCCTGTTGTCCATGTGTCCCCCAGATCAACTGTCCTCTTCTCCTGTTGTCCATGTGTCCCCCCAGATCAACTGTCCTCTTCTCCTGTTGTCCATGTGTCCCCCCAGATCAACTGTCCTCTTCTCCTGTTGTCCATGTGTCCCCCAGATCAACTGTCCTCTTCTCCTGTTGTCCATGTGTGTCCCCCAGATCAACTGTCCTCTTATCCTGTTGTCCATGTGTGTCCCCAGATCAACTGTCCTCTTCTCCTGTTGTCCATGTGTCCCCCCAGATCAACTGTCCTCTTCTCCTGTTGTCCATGTGTGTCCCCAGATCAACTGTCCTCTTCTCCTGTTGTCCATGTGTCCCCCCAGATCAGCTGTCCTCTTCTCCTGTTGTCCATGTGTGTCCCCAGATCAACTGTCCTGTTGTCCATGTGTCCCCCAGATCAACTGTCCTCTTCTCCTGTTGTCCATGTGTCCCCCAGATCAACTTTCCTCTTCTCCTGTTGTCCATGTGTCCCCCCAGGTCAACTGTCCTCTTCTCCTGTTGTCCATGTGTCCCCCAGATCAACTGTCCTCTTCTCCTGTTGTCCATGTGTCCCCCAGATCAACTGTCCTCTTCTCCTGTTGTCCATCATCATGTTCATGGTGTATCTGACTGGTTTTAATAGCGAGGTGGCGACTCTGACTGACTGTTGTTACTGCTCTCTGACTGACTGTTGTTGGTTGACTGTTGTTACTGCTCTCTGACTGACTGTTGTTGGTTGACTGTTGTTACTGCTCTCTGACTGACTGTTGTTACTGCTCTCTGACTGACTGTTGTTGGTTGACTGTTGTTACTGCTCTCTGACTGACTGTTGTTACTGCTCTCTGACTGACTGTTGTTGGTTGACTGTTGTTACTGCTCTCTGACTGACTGTTGTTACTGCTCTCTGACTGACTGTTGTTGGTTGACTGTTGTTACTGCTCTCTGACTGACTGGTGTTACTGCTCTCTGACTGACTGTTCTGACTGACTGTTGTTACTGCTCTCTGACTGACTGTTGTTACTGCTCTCTGACTGACTGTTGTTACTGCTCTCTGACTGACTGTTGTTACTGCTCTCTGACTGACTGTTGTTACTGCTCTCTGACTGACTGTTCTGACTGACTGTTGTTACTGCTCTCTGACTGACTGTTGTTACTGCTCTCTGACTGACTGTTGTGGGTTGACTGTTGTTACTGCTCTCTGACTGACTGTTCTGACTGACTGTTGTTACTGCTCTCTGACTGACTGTTGTTACTGCTCTCTGACTGACTGTTGTGGGTTGACTGTTGTTACTGCTCTCTGACTGACTGTTGTTACTGCTCTCTGACTGACTGTTGTTACTGCTCTCTGACTGACTGTTGTGGGTTGACTGTTGTTACTGCTCTCTGACTGACTGTTGTTACTGCTCTCTGACTGACTGTTGTTACTGCTCTCTGACTGACTGTTGTGGGTTGACTGTTGTTACTGCTCTCTGACTGACTGTTGTTACTGCTCTCTGACTGACTGTTGTTACTGCTCTCTGACTGACTGTTGTGGGTTGACTGTTGTTACTGCTCTCTGACTGACTGTTGTTACTGCTCTCTGACTGACTGTTGTTACTGCTCTCTGACTGACTGTTGTGGGTTGACTGTTGTTACTGCTCTCTGACTGACTGTTGTTACTGCTCTCTGACTGACTGTTGTTACTGCTCTCTGACTGACTGTTGTGGGTTGACTGTTGTTACTGCTCTCTGACTGACTGTTGTTACTGCTCTCTGACTGACTGTTGTTACTGCTCTCTGACTGACTGTTGTGGGTTGACTGTTGTGGGTGCTGTGTGTCTCTAATGGAACCCCATTACTGTATTGATGAGGTGTTGATGAAGACATGTAGTGATGAAATCGCCTGCATGTTAAAACACATCTCTTCTGTTGTCTATGTCTCTGGTTGTCCTGGCAAGATGTTGTCTTTCTGACTAGTTCAATATGTTAGCTGCATTTCAGTCAACACACAGACCCCCCCCCCCCCCCCCCCTGTCACTGTTCATCCATCCATCCCTCTCTTCCTCCATGTCATCCCTCTTCAAAGCCCAGTGGAGAAGTCAAACCCAAACGCAGCGAGAGCAACAGCAACATGGACAAACAAAATAATGTACAAAAAACCCAGAAGAGAATTGGTAGTATATTATTACAGATTAATTTTGTATTGTATTTATTGTGTATAATGAAACTTTTTAAAAAATAAATGTACATTTAGTAAAACTGTAAATTAAACCTTGCTTCTTTTCTAAAAGAGTTGATTTTTTTTATTTAACCAGGTAGGCCAGTTGAGAACAAGTTCTCGTTTACAACTGCGACACAAACAACAGAGTTACACATGGAATAAACAAACATACAGTCAATAATACAATAGAAAAGTCTATATACAGTGTGTGCAAATGAGGTAAGAAAAGGGAGGTAAGGCAATAAATAGGCCATGGTGGCTAAATAATTACAATATAGCAATTTAACACTGGAGTGATTGATGTGCAGAAGATGAATGTGGAAGTAGAGATATTGGGGTGAAAAGGAGCAAAATAAATAACAATATGGGCATGAGGTAGTTGGATGGGCTATTTACAGATGGGCTATGTACAGGTGCAATGATCTGTGAGCTGCTCTGACAGCTGGTGCTTAAAGCTAGTGAGGGAGATATAAGTCTCCAGCTTCAGTGATTTTTGCAGTTCTTTCCAGTCATTTGCAGCAGAGAACTGGAAGGAAAGGCGGCCGAAGGAGGAATTGGCTTTGGGAGTGTCAAGTGACATATACCTGCTGGAGCGCGTGCTACGAGTAGGTGCTGCTATGGTGACCAGTGAGATATACCTGCTGGATCGCGTGCTACAGGTGGGTGTTGTTATCGTGACCAGTGAGCTGAGTTAAGGCGGGGCTTTACCTAGCAAAGACTTATAGATGACCTGGATCCAGTGGGTTTGGCGACGAATAAGAAGCGAGGGCCAGCCAACAAGAGTGTACAGATCGCAGTGGTGGGTAGTATATGGGGCTTTGGTGACAAAATGGATGGCACTGTGATAGACTGCATCCAATTTGCTGAGTAGAGTGTTGGAGGCCATTTTGTAAATGACATCGCCGAAGTCGAGGATCGGTAGGATAGTCAGTTTTACGAGGATATGTTTGGCAGCATGAGTGAAGGATTCTTTGTAGCGAAATAGTACGCCAATTCAAGATTTAATTTTGGATTGGAGATGCTTAATGTGAGTCTGGAAGGAGAGTTTACAGTCTAACCAGATACCTAGGTATTTGTAGTTGTCCACATATTCTAGGTCAGAACCGTCCAGAGTAGTGATGCTGGATGGGTGGGCAGGTGCGGGCAGCGATCGGTTGAAGAGCAGGAATTTAGATTTACTTGTATTTAAGAGCAGTTGGAGGCCACGGAAGGAGAGTTGTATGGCATTGAAGCTCATCTGGAGGTTAGTTAACACAGTGTCCAAAGAAGGGCCAGATGTATACAGAATGGTGTCGTCTGCGTAGAGGTGGATCAGAGAATCACCAGCAGCGAGAGCGACATCATTGATATATACAGAGAAAAGAGTCGGCCCGAGAATTGAACCCTGTGGCACCCCCATAGAGATTGCCAGAGGTCCGGACAACAGACCCTCCGATTTAACACACTGAACTCTGTCTGAGAAGGAGTTGGTGAACCAGGCGAGGCAGTCATTAGAGAAACCAAGGCTGTTGAGTCTGCCGATGAGGATGTGGTGATTGATAGAGTCGAAAGCCTTGGCCAGGTCGATGAAGACGGCTGCACAGTACTGTCTCTTATCGATGGCGGTTATGATATCGTTCAGGACCTTGAGTGTGGCTGAGGTGCACCCATGACCAGCTCGGAAACCAGATTGCATAGCGGAGAAGGTAAGGTGGGATTCGAAATGCTTCGGTTAACTTGGTTTTCAAAGACCTTAGAAAGGCAGGGTAGAATAGATAAAGGTCTGTAGCAGTTTGGATCTAGAGTGTCTCCCCCTTTGAAGAGGGGGATGACCACGGCAGCTTTCCAATCTTTAGGGATCTCAGACGATACGAAAGAGAGGTTGAACAGGCTAGTAATAGGGGTTGCAAAAATTTTGGTGGAAAATTTTAGAAAGAGAGGGTCCAGATTCTCTAGCTCGGCTGATTTGTAGGGGTCTAGATTTTGCAGCTCTTTCAGAACATCAGCTATCTGGATCTGGGTGAAAAGGAAATGGGGGGGTGCAGGGCTGTTGACCGGGGTAGGTGTAGCCAGGTGGAAAACATGGCCAGCCATAGAAAAATGCTTAATGAAATTATCAATTATCAATGGATTTATCAGTGGTGACAGTGTTTCCTATCCTCAGTGCAGTGGACAGCTGGGAGGAGGTGCTCTTATTCTCCATGGACTTTACAGTGTCCCAGAAACTTCTTTGAGTTAGTGCTACAGGATGCACATTAATGTTTGAAAAAGCTAGCCTTTGCTTTCCTTGACTGACCGTGTATATTGGTTCCTGACTTCCCTGAGAAGTTGCATATCGCGGGGGCTATTCGATGCTAATGCAGAACGCCACAGGATGTTTTTGTGATGCTTCTAGTGCTTCTATTACAGTGCCTTGTGTTTGTTGATGTAAAAGGGTTTTTCACTCATGTGATTTGACCAGGAAAAACTCTGGGCAACTGGAAAAACTGGCCTTGCTTACTTCTACTTATTGTGGAACATTCAGGGCATCCTACATACCATTTTGGATGAGTAAACGATGACAGAAGAGGTGTCGATTTTTTGGAGGGGAAGAAGGATGTAATGTAGCTGAGAGCCAGCAGGAGGCGCCGGTGGTAGTGGAAACGTTGTGCTGGGGTGATGGGTGGTGTGCCTGCAGGGTTTAGAGAGTTGCAGGAGGAGGAGCAGTGGAAAGAGGAGGAGAGAAGGTAGACAGTGGAAAATGTCTAAATGCTGGGAACTTAAACTAAGTCATGGGGTGGTCTCTGAGAATGTTTATTACATTAAAAAAAAAGAACTGGGAGAAACTATAACTGAATAATGCAACCTTTGGCAGGATGTGTAATCTCTAGACTCTTTAATCTAATCTAGACTCTTTAAGATCTGTTGAAGATCTCTGTATTGGGGTTGTCATCAAAGAAAGACTCCACCCAAATTATTTATCCAACTCCCCCATCGCACATACACACCGTGCTCTCCACCCTCCTCAACCTTCCCTGCCAGTACCCCACCCAACCTTTTTCCCAGCTCTAAACAGTAGAGACTCAGGGTTAGTCCCAGAGTTTTGCTTGGCATCGCTGGGAGAGGAGGTGCATTGAGAGAGAGAGAGAGAGAGAGAGAGAAAAAGGTGTAGTCAGTGTGTCCCTGTCTTCCTCCAGCTAGCAGAGAGAGGACCCCTTCATCTGAAATATATTAAACTCTGGAGAGAAACCATCCCACGGACTGACAGGCTTCTGGTTGCCCTTACCTCACAGGAGCACCCTCCTGAGTAGCTGGTATTTACTGACAGTAGAGAGAGAGAGCACCCTCCTGACTAGCTGGTATTTCCTGACAGTAGAGAGAGAGAGAGCACCCTCCTGACTAGCTGGTATTTCCTGACAGTAGAGAGAGAGAGAGCACCCTCCTGACTAGCTGGTATTTACTGACAGTAGAGAGAGAGAGCACCCTCCTGACTAGCTAGTATTTACTGACAGTAGAGAGAGAGACAACCCTCCTGAGTAGCTGGTATTTACTGACAGTAGAGAGAGAGAGAGAGAGAGCACCCTCCTGACTAGCTGGTATTTACTGACAGAAGAGAGAGAGAGAGCACCCTCCTGAGTAGCTGGTATTTACTGACAGAAGAGAGAGAGAGAGCACCCTCCTGACTAGCTAGTATTTACTGACAGTAGAGAGAGAGAGAGCACCCTCCTGACTAGCTGGTATTTACTGACAGTAGAGAGAGAGAGCACCCTCCTGACTAGCTAGTATTTACTGACAGCATACATGCAGGAGCAACTCTCTAACCTTTCATTCTACAACCTCCTGAAGGGAGGAGACGTTTCTCCCATCTTCACCAGGTAAGGGTTTTGTTTTCTGACTTTAAACTCATGTTACCTAAACTGTGTTAACAAGTTCCCATATAAAGACCTTTTATGGAAATTGTGAAGCACTGAATGGAAAAAGTTGAAAGTTTAGAATTTGAATCAGTGAAATGGAAGGTCTTGGTGAAGGTCTGATGCATTTCGCTAGGGTCACTCTGTTAGGGTCACTCTGTTAGGGTCACTCTGTTCCAACTGTTACAGTGAACTCCTAGATATATTGCCCTGTCTGTTAAAACTACCAAACTCTGTCTCTGTACAGTTCCCTACTGCGCCATCTCTTAACCCCCCCCCCCCCCCCCCCGTACGCCACGTCTATCTCTATGGCCACTGTTAATTAATGATACAAACTGTTCACACCCCTATTTGTTTGGCAGAGAACATTTGACAGGTTTAAAGCTAACTTCCTGCAATTCTATACATTTTGGCATGAGATAGATACTTTTTTTGTGTGTCATTTTAAAGCAAATTTCCTGCAATTCTACACATTCCCCCCCCCCCCCCCCCCCCCTTCGAGGCGCACCCCACATTTTTGGAACCTCTGCTCTAGAATATTCTATCTGCCAGTATTCTGGAACGTTCACTATAGATTCTGTTTGGCTCTGCCAGTACTCTGGAATGTTCACTATAGATTCTATTTGGCTCTGCCAGTACTCTAGAATGTTCACTATAGATTCTGTTTGGCTCTGCCAGTACTCTAGAATGTTCACTATAGATTCTGTTTGGCTCTGCCAGTACTCTAGAATGTTCACTATAGATTCTGTTTGGCTCTGCCAGTACTCTATAATGTTCACTATAGATTCTGTTTGGCTCAGCCAGTACTCTAGAATATTCACTAAAGATTCTGTTTGGCTCTGCCAGTACTCTGGTATGTTCACTATAGATTATATTTAGCTCTGCCAGTACTCTGGAATGTTCACTATAGATTCTATTTGGCTCTGCCAGTACTCTAGAATGTTCACTATAGATTATATTTGGCTCTGCCAGTACTCTGGAATGTTCACTATAGATTATGTTTGGCTCAGCCAGTACTCTAGAATGTTCACTATAGATTCTATTTGGCTCTGCCAGTACTCTAGAATGTTCACTATAGATTCTATTTGGCTCTGCCAGTACTCTGGAATGTTCACTATAGCTTCTGTTTGGCTCTGCCAGTACTCTGGAATGTTCACTATAGATTATGTTTGGCTCAGCCAGTATTCTGGAATGTTCACTATAGATTCTGTTTGGCTCTGCCAGTACTATAGAATGTTTTCTATAGATTCTGTTTGGTTCTGCCAGTACTCTAGAATGTTCACTATAGATTCTGTTTGGCTCTGCCAGTACTCTAGAATGTTCACTATAGATTCTGTTTGGCTCTGCCAGTACTCTGGAATGTTCACTATAGATTCTGTTTGGCTCTGCCAGTACTCTAGAATGTTCACTATAGATTATGTTTGGCTCTGCCAGTACTCTAGAATGTTCACTATAGATTCTGTTTGGCTCTCCCAGTACTCTAGAATGTTCACTATAGATTCTGTTTGGCTCTGCCAGTACTCTGGAATGTTCACTATAGATTCTGTTTGGCTCTGCCAGTACTCTAGAATGTTCACTATAGATTCTGTTTGGCTCTGCCAGTACTCTAGAATGTTCACTATAGATTCTGTTTGGCTCTGCCAGTACTCTATAATGTTCACTATAGATTCTGTTTGGCTCAGCCAGTACTCTAGAATATTCACTAAAGATTCTGTTTGGCTCTGCCAGTACTCTGGTATGTTCACTATAGATTATATTTAGCTCTGCCAGTACTCTGGAATGTTCACTATAGATTCTATTTGGCTCTGCCAGTACTCTAGAATGTTCACTATAGATTATATTTGGCTCTGCCAGTACTCTGGAATGTTCACTATAGATTATGTTTGGCTCAGCCAGTACTCTAGAATGTTCACTATAGATTCTATTTGGCTCTGCCAGTACTCTAGAATGTTCACTATAGATTCTATTTGGCTCTGCCAGTACTCTGGAATGTTCACTATAGCTTCTGTTTGGCTCTGCCAGTACTCTGGAATGTTCACTATAGATTATGTTTGGCTCAGCCAGTATTCTGGAATGTTCACTATAGATTCTGTTTGGCTCTGCCAGTACTATAGAATGTTTTCTATAGATTCTGTTTGGTTCTGCCAGTACTCTAGAATGTTCACTATAGATTCTGTTTGGCTCTGCCAGTACTCTAGAATGTTCACTATAGATTCTGTTTGGCTCTGCCAGTACTCTGGAATGTTCACTATAGATTCTGTTTGGCTCTGCCAGTACTCTAGAATGTTCACTATAGATTATGTTTGGCTCTGCCAGTACTCTAGAATGTTCACTATAGATTCTGTTTGGCTCTCCCAGTACTCTAGAATGTTCACTATAGATTCTGTTTGGCTCTGCCAGTACTCTGGAATGTTCACTATAGATTCTGTTTGGCTCTGCCAGTACTCTAGAATGTTCACTATAGATTATGTTTGGCTCTGCCAGTACTCTAGAATGTTCACTATAGATTCTGTTTGGCTCTGCCAGTACTCTAGAATGTTCACTATAGATTCTGTTTGGCTCTGCCAGTACACTAGAATGTTCACTATAGATTCTGTTTGGCTCTGCCAGTACTCTAGAATGTTCACTATAGATTCTGTTTGGCTCAGCCAGTACTCTGGAATGTTCACTATAGATTATGTTAGGCTCAGCCAGTAATCTAGATAGAATGGTAACTTGCTTGTTTCCAGTCCAAGGACTGACTGTGACTGTGTTGCAATGTGTACAAACCCACAAGGCATTTTCCATGATCTTCAACAGTTTGTGAGTTATGCTTTCATAAAGGAGCCTAACCCAAAACCCAGAGCTAGATAGTAGTTACCCCATAGGAATCCAGAGAATCCGTTCTCTCTAATGCTAGATAGTAGTTAACACATAGGAACCCAGAGAATCCATTCTCTCTAATGCTAGATAGTAGTTAACACATAGGAACCCAGAGAATCCATTCTCTCTAATGCTAGATAGTAGTTACCCCATAGGAACCCAGAGAATCCATTCTCTCTAATGCTAGATAGTAGTTAACACATAGGAACCCAGAGAATCCATTCTCTCTAATGCTAGATAGTAGTTACCCCATAGGAACCCAGAGAATACATTCTCTCTAATGCTAGATATTAGTTACCCCATAGGAACCCAGAGAATCCATTCTCTCTAATGCTAGATAGTAGTTAACACATAGGAACCCAGAGAATCCATTCTCTCTAATGCTAGATAGTAGTTACCCCATAGGAACCCAGAGAATCCATTCTCTCTAATGCTAGATAGTAGTTACCCCATAGGAACCCAGAGAATCCATTCTCTCTAATGCTAGATAGTAGTTACCCCATAGGAACCCAGAGAATCCATTCTCTCTAATGCTAGATAGTAGTTAACACATAGGAACCCAGAGAATCCATTCTCTCTAATGCTAGATAGTAGTTAACACATAGGAACCCAGAGAATCCATTCTCTCTAATGCTAGATAGTAGTTACCCCATAGGAACCCAGAGAATCCATTCTCTCTAATGCTAGATAGTAGTTACCCCATAGGAACCCAGAGAATCCATTCTCTCTAATGCTAGATAGTAGTTACCCCATAGGAACCCAGAGAATCCATTCTCTCTAATGCTAGATAGTAGTTACCCCATAGGAACCCAGAGAATCCATTCTCTCTAATGCTAGATAGTAGTTACCCCATAGGAGCCATTTTCTCCATATCCTATGTCTGATACTGCTGTTTGGATTATATTGTGATGATGCCAAGTCCTCTCTCCTCTGTCACCATTTTGACTCTACCCCTCTGTCCCATTTAGTCTTGTGACATGAAAATATTCTCCCTCTCCCTCTCTCCCCCTCTCTCCATCTCTCCCTCTCTCCCCCTCTCTCCCCCTCCCTCTCTCCCCCTCTCCCTCTCTCTCCATCTCTCCCTCTCTCCCTTTCTCCCTCTCCCCCTCTCTCCCCCTCTCTCTCACTCTCTCTCACTCTCTCTCACTCTCTCTCCCTCTCTCTCCCTCTCTCTCCCCCTCTCTCCCCCTCTCCCCCACTGTAGTGAAAAACTAAAACAACCAATAAAACCCACATAGTGAATTAGACAAAAATAATCAGGTATTAACAGTAAACATTACACACACAAATATTCAAGAGAATAACATTTATAATATATAAATAAATGTTATTTGTGTTTGAATTCTTTGTGGATCTGTGTAATCTGAGGGAAATATGTGTCTCTAATATGTCCGTACATTTGGCAGGAGGTTAGGAAGTGCAGCTCAGTTTCCACCTCATTTTGTGGGCAGTGTGCACATAGCCTGTCTTCTCTTGAGAGCCAGGTCTGCCTATTGTCACCTCTCTCAATAGCAAGGCTATGCTCTTTAACTATACATACATGTACATACTACCTCAATTGGCCCGACCAACCAGTGCTCCCACACAGTGGCTACCTGGGCTATCTGCATTGGGTCCCACCCACCACCAACCCCTCTTTTATGCTGCTGCTACTCTCTGTTCATCATATATCATATACATCATATACATACATACTACATACTACCTCAATCAGCCGGACTAACCGGTGCCTGTATGTAGCCTTGCTATTTTTATAGCCTCTCAACTGTATATAGCCTCTCAACTGTATATAGCCTCTCTACTGTATATAGCCTCTCTACTGTATATAGCCTCTCTACTGTATATAGCCTCTCTACTGTATATAGCCTCGCTACTGTATGTAGCCTCGCTACTGTATATAGCCTCGCTACTGTATGTAGCCTCTACTGTATATAGCCTCGCTACTGTATGTAGCCTCTACTGTATATAGCCTCTCTACTGTATATAGCCTCTCTACTGTATATAGCCTCGCTACTGTATATAACCTCTCTACTGTATATAGCCTCGCTACTGTATATAGCCTCTCTACTGTATATAGCCTCGCTACTGTATATAACCTCTCTACTGTATATAGCCTCGCTACTGTATGTAGCCTCTCTACTGTATGTAGCCTTGCTATTTTTATAGCCTCAACTGTATATAGCCTCTCTACTGTATATAGCCTCGCTACTGTATATAACCTCTCTACTGTATATAGCCTCTACTGTATATAGCCTCTCTACTGTATGTAGCCTTGCTATTTTTATAGCCTCAACTGTATATAGCCTCTCTACTGTATATAGCCTCTCTACTGTATATAGCCTCTCTACAGTATATAGCCTCTCTACTGTATATAGCCTCGCTACTGTATATAGCCTCTCTACTGTATATAACCTCTACTGTATATAGCCTCTCTACTGTATGTAGCCTCGCTACTGTATATAGCCTCTCTACTGTATATAGCCTCACTACTGTATATAGCCTCTCTACTGTATATAGCCTGTCTTTTTTCTGTTGTTTTATTTCTTTACTTACCTATTGTTCACCTAACACCCTTTTTGCACTATTGGTTAGAGCTTGTAAGTGAGCATTTCACCGTAAGGTCTACCTACACCTGTTGTATTCGACGCATGTGACAAATAAACTTTGATTTGATGCTCACTGAGTCTGTACATAGTCGAGGATTTTCTTCGTTTTGGGTTCGTCGCAGTGGTCAGGTGTTCTGCCACAATGTACTTTGTTTAGGGCAAGGTAGCCTCGTCAGTGCAACCGGGTAAGCCTGGGAAAGTTCCATGTCAGAAATCAGTTCAAGAGGGGTCGGGAACCCCGGTGTAAATTGACGCCTCACGACACGTCAAACTAATCAAATGCCTTGCTTGGGCAGAGCTCCAAAGATGCTCACCAGGTTAATGCCGGAGGAGTAACAGTGAGGACGAAACGTGTCAACAAAACGAACACTGATGACAAAACATTTCACAGCATTTCTGTTATTTTGAGATGAGGTAAAGCTGCAGTAAGAGGGGAGACATGCTGGCCATATGAACATCTGAAATGGTAAAGGTTAGCATGAGGCACAAGGAGCTAGCCATGAGGAACAAGGAACTAGCATGAGGAACGAGGAGCTAGCCATGAGGAACGAGGAGCTAGCCATGAGGAACAAGGAGCTAGCATGAGGCACAAGGAGCTAGCACGAGGAACAAGGAGCTAGCACGAGGAACAAGGAGCTAGCACGAGGAACAAGGAGCTAGCCATGAGGAATAAGGAGCTAGCATGAGGAACAAGGAGCTAGCATGAGGAACAAGGAGCTAGCATGAGGAACGAGGAGCTAGCCATGAGGAACGAGGAGCTAGCCATGAGGAACGAGGAGCTAGCATGAGGAATGAGGAGCTAGCCATGAGGAACAAGGAGCTAGCCATGAGGAACGAGGAGCTAGCATGAGGAACGAGGAGCTAGCATGAGGAACAAGGAGCTAGCCATGAGGAACAAGGTGCTAGCCATGAGGAACAAGGTGCTAGCATGAGGAACAAGGAGCTAGCCATGATGAACGAGGAGCTAGCCATGAGGAACAAGGAGCTAGCCATGAGGAACAAGGAGCTAGCTAGTTCAATTCTATTATAAACCAAATAAAATGTTAATAAAAGCAGCATATTGACCTAAAAGGTTAGCGGTGTTAGCCCCGTCACTAGGTTATCCAGGGTCAGTGACACATAGAGCAACTATGTACTGTCTATCTATGGGAACAACTGCAACCATTTTGCAAGCAACGTTGCCAAAATGAATAAAAATTCAAAATGAACCTCGTAAAGTGTTACATTTTAATGCTCATCTCCTGTAGCCTAATTTTCATACTGTCTCTACATTTACAAGGGTTGGATTTGCACTATACTATTTGATATATCAGCATTTAAAAGGTGTGTACACAATCTGGTATATGGTCTGACTCGTATATATTATCTACTGGTATCATTTTACACTAAGAACATAAAGCTCAACATGTAAACAATGTGTGAGTTTGAGCTCTTCTCTGCTTCAGATGCTAGTAATGCCAGCAATGCCATCATACTGTAGGTCTATGGCTGGCCTACGGTGATGCTTTCCATATGATAAGCTGCCAAATGGTTTCACATAGTTGACTTACTGAGAGAGAGAGTGTGTGACAATCAAATGAAAACTAAAAAGTAGACCCAAAAAGGAAATGTTAATTTGAGAATAAAACACAGAACCCCTTCCTCTCTTTAGTGCGGGAATGTGTTTCATCAACATTGACACTAGTTCATTTTGAAGAATAGTTTAACAATTACAACAAGTTTAAACACTTCACTTCAAAGAATTCAACACTTAAAATTGTACAAAATAATCTAACCGGTTTGTAAAACAACACTAGATAATTGAGTGGTAACAAGTAGGCTATTATTACTAAAATATTACTTCAGGTAAACAAACAAACAAAACCCCATTACCAGTGGTGGCCAATCTGACCCCTGATCTCCGCTCCTCCGCTCTCTCCACTGGCTTCCAGTTGAAGCTCGCATCCGCTACAAGACCATGGTGCTTGCCTACGGAGCTGTGAGGGGAACGGCACCTCCGTACCTTCAGGCTCTGATCAGGCCCTACACCCAAACAAGGGCACTGCGTTCATCCACCTCTGGCCTGCTCGCCTCCCTACCACTGAGGAAGTACAGTTCCCGCTCAGCCCAGTCAAAACTGTTCGCTGCTCTGGCACGCCAATGGTGGAACAAACTCCCTCACGACGCCAGGACAGCGGAGTCAATCACCACCTTCCGGAGACACCTGAAACCCCACCTCTTTAAGGAATACCTAGGATAGGATAAAGCAATCCTTCTGACCCCCCCCCCCCCTTAAAAGATTTAGATGCACTATTGTAAAGTGGCTGTTCCACTGGATATCTTAAGGTGAATGCACCAATTTGTAAGTCGCTCTGGATAAGAGCGTCTGCTAAATGACTTAAATGTAAATGTAAATCTACTGGGTGAGCATCCCTGTGGATTGCTTTCCTGAGTCCATGCCCCCCCCCCGACGAATTGAGACTGTTCTCAGGACAAAAGGGGGAGGTGCAACTCATCATTAGAAAGGTGTTCTTAATTAATGCTTTGTACATTGTGTGTGATGGTTTCACTGTGTCTTTGTATACAACATTTGCTACCATAGGTAGGCCTACACATTTAACCCGTGGCATTCAGGATATACCCTTAGTCTCTTGGGAACGTTCATTAGGACCTCTCTCTTCATCTGTAAACAGGCTTTAACAGAATTCCATATCCGAGGACAAAAAACAACACAAAGAAACAGACTTCACTATACTCAAAATCGACAGCGCTGAATATTATGTTGCTATTGTCTCTCTGTCCTCAAAGTTTTCCCCTCTAAGGCCTGGAACAGGAGATTCTTTTCATAATGTTCTCCCTCAATATGACCTGTCCTGTCCAGTAGTCTACACTCTCCTGTCCAGTAGTCTACACTCTCCTCTCCTGTCCAGTAGTCTACACTCTCCTGTCCTGTCCAGTAGTCTACACTCTCCTGTCCAGTAGCCTACACTCTCCTCTCCTGTCCAGTAGTCTACACTCTCCTGTCCAGTAGCCTACACTCTCCTGTCCAGTAGCCTACACTCTCCTGTCCTGTCCAGTAGCCTACACTCTCCTGTCCTGTCCAGTAGTCTACACTCTGCTGTCCTGTCCAGTAGTCTACACTCTCCTGTCCAGTAGTCTACACTCTGCTGTCCTGTCCAGTAGTCTACACTCTCCTGTCCAGTAGCCTACACTCTCCTGTCCAGTAGTCTACACTCTCCTCTCCTGTCCAGTAGTCTACACTCTCCTGTCCTGTCCAGTAGTCTACACTCTCCTGTCCTGTCCAGTAGTCTACACTGTCCTGTCCTGTCCAGTAGTCTACACTGTCCTGTCCTGTCCAGTAGTCTACACTGTCCTGTCCTGTCCAGTAGTCTACACTGTCCTGTCCTGTCCAGTAGCCTACACTCTCCTGTCCTGTCCAGTAGTCTACACTCTCCTGTCCTGTCCAGTAGTCTACACTGTCCTGTCCTGTCCAGTAGCCTACACTCTCCTCTCCTGTCCAGTAGTCTACACTGTCCTGTCCTGTCCAGTAGCCTACACTCTTCTCTCCTGTCCAGTAACCTACACTCTCCTCTCCTGTCCAGTAGCCTACACTCTCCTGTCCAGTAGCCTACACTCTCCTGTCCAGTAGTCTACACTCTCCTGTCCAGTAGCCTACACTCTCCTGTCCAGTAGCCTACACTCTCCTCTCCTGTCCAGTAGCCTACACTCTGCTGTCCAGTAGTCTACACTCTGCTGTCCAGTAGTCTACACTCTCCTGTCCAGTAGTCTACACTCTGCTGTCCAGTAGTCTACACTCTCCTGTCCTGTCCAGTAGTCTACACTCTGCTGTCCAGTAGTCTACACTCTGCTGTCCAGTAGTCTACACTCTGCTGTCCAGTAGTCTACACTCTCCTGTCCAGTAGTCTACACTCTGCTGTCCAGTAGTCTACACTCTCCTGTCCAGTAGTCTACACTCTCCTGTCCAGTAGCCTACACTCTCCTGTCCAGTAGCCTACACTCTCCTGTCCAGTAGCCTACACTCTGCTGTCCAGTAGTCTACACTCTCCTGTCCTGTCCAGGAGTCTACACTCTGCTGTCCAGTAGTCTACACTCTGCTGTCCAGTAGTCTACACTCTCCTGTCCAGTAGCCTACACTCTCCTGTCCAGTAGCCTACACTCTCCTGTCCAGTAGCCTACACTCTCCTGTCCTGTCCAGTAGCCTACACTCTCCTGTCCAGTAGCCTACACTCTCCTGTCCAGTAGCCTACACTCTCCTCTCCTGTCCAGTAGTCTACACTCTCCTGTCCTGTCCAGTAGCCTACACTCTCCTCTCCTGTCCAGTAGTCTACACTCTCCTGTCCTATCCAGTAGCCTACACCCTCCTGTCCAGTAGCCTACACTCTCCTTTCCTGTCCAGTAGCCTACACTCTCCTCTCCTGTCCAGTAGCCTACACTCTCCTCTCCTGTCCAGTAGCCTACACTCTCCTGTCCTGTCCAGTAGCCTACACTCTCCTGTCCAGTAGCCTACACTCTCCTGTCCAGTAGCCTACACTCTCCTGTCCAGTAGCCTACACTCTCCTGTCCAGTAGCCTACACTCTCCTGTCCTGTCCAGTAGCCTACACTCTCCTGTCCTGTCCAGTAGCCTACACTCTCCTCTCCTGTCCAGTAGCCTACACTCTCCTGTCCAGTAGTCTACACCCTCATGTCCTGTCCAGTAGCCTACACTCTCCTGTCCTGTCCAGTAGCCTACACTCTCCTGTCCTGTCCAGTAGCCTACACCCTCATGTCCTGTCCAGTAGTCTACACTCTCCTGTCCTGTCCAGTAGTCTACACTCTGCTGTCCAGTAGCCTACACTCTCCTGTCCAGTAGTCTACACTCTGCTGTCCAGTAGCCTACACTCTCCTCTCCTGTCCAGTAGCCTACACTGTCCTGTCCTGTCCAGTAGTCTACACTCTCCTGTCCTGTCCAGTAGCATACACTCTCCTGTCCTGTCCAGTAGTCTACACTCTCCTGTCCAGTAGTCTACACTCTCCTGTCCAGTAGTCTACACTCTCCTGTCCAGTAGCCTACACTCTCCTGTCCAGTAGCCTACACTCTCCTGTCCTGTCCAGTAGTCTACACTCTCCTCCTGTCCAGTAGCCTACACTCTCCTGTCCAGTAGTCTACACTCTCCTGTCCTGTCCAGTAGCCTACACTCTCCTGTCCTGTCCAGTAGCCTACACTCTCCTCTCCTGTCCAGTAGCCTACACTCTCCTCTCCTGTCCAGTAGTCTACACTCTCCTGTCCTGTCCAGTAGCCTACACTCTCCTGTCCTGTCCAGTAGCCTACACTCTCCTGTCCTGTCCAGTAGTCTACACTCTGCTGTCCAGTAGCCTACACTCTCCTGTCCAGTAGCCTACACTCTCCTCTCCTGTCCAGTAGCCTACACTCTCCTTTCCTGTCCAATAGCCTACACTCTCCTCTCCTGTCCAGTAGCCTACACTCTCCTCTCCTGTCCAGTAGCCTACACTCTCCTGTCCTGTCCAGTAGTCTACACTCTCCTGTCCTGTCCAGTAGCCTACACTCTCCTGTCCTGTCCAGTAGCCTACACTCTCCTCTCCTGTCCAGTAGCCTACACTCTCCTCTCCTGTCCAGTAGCCTACACTCTCCTGTCCTGTCCAGTAGTCTACACTGTCCTGTCCTGTCCAGTAGCCTACACTCTCCTGTCCTGTCCAGTAGCATACACTCTCCTGTCCAGTAGTCTACACTCTCCTGTCCAGTAGTCTACACTCTCCTGTCCAGTAGCCTACACTCTCCTGTCCAGTAGCCTACACTCTCCTGTCCTGTCCAGTAGTCTACACTCTCCTGTCCAGTAGTCTACACTCTCCTGTCCTGTCCAGTAGCCTACACTCTCCTGTCCAGTAGCCTACACTCTCCTGTCCAGTAGCCTACACTCTCCTGTCCAGTAGCCTACACTCTCCTGTCCAGTAGTCTACACTCTCCTGTCCAGTAGCATACACTCTCCTGTCCAGTAGTCTACACTCTCCTGTCCAGTAGTCTACACTCTCCTGTCCAGTAGTCTACACTCTCCTGTCCAGTAGTCTACACTCTCCTGTCCAGTAGTCTACACTCTCCTGTCCAGTAGTATACACTCTCCTGTCCAGTAGTCTACACTCTCCTGTCCAGTAGTCTACACTCTCCTGTCCAGTAGCATACACTCTCCTGTCCTGTCCAGTAGTCTACACTCTCCTGTCCAGTAGTCTACACTCTCCTGTCCAGTAGTCTACACTCTCCTGTCCAGTAGTCTACACTCTCCTGTCCTGTCCAGTAGCCTACACTCTCCTCTCCTGTCCAGTAGTCTACACTCTCCTGTCCTATCCAGTAGCCTACACCCTCCTGTCCAGTAGCCTACACTCTCCTTTCCTGTCCAGTAGCCTACACTCTCCTCTCCTGTCCAGTAGCCTACACTCTCCTCTCCTGTCCAGTAGCCTACACTCTCCTGTCCTGTCCAGTAGCCTACACTCTCCTGTCCAGTAGCCTACACTCTCCTGTCCAGTAGCCTACACTCTCCTGTCCAGTAGCCTACACTCTCCTGTCCTGTCCAGTAGCCTACACTCTCCTGTCCTGTCCAGTAGCCTACACTCTCCTGTCCTGTCCAGTAGCCTACACTCTCCTCTCCTGTCCAGTAGCCTACACTCTCCTGTCCAGTAGTCTACACCCTCATGTCCTGTCCAGTAGCCTACACTCTCCTGTCCTGTCCAGTAGCCTACACTCTCCTCTCCTGTCCAGTAGTCTACACTCTGCTGTCCAGTAGCCTACACTCTCCTGTCCAGTAGTCTACACTCTCCTGTTCTGTCCAGTAGCCTACACTCTCCTGTCCTGTCCAGTAGTCTACACTCTCCTGTCCTGTCCAGTAGTCTACACTCTCCTGTCCTGTCCAGTAGCCTACACTCTCCTGTCCAGTAGTCTACACTCTGCTGTCCAGTAGCCTACACTCTCCTCTCCTGTCCAGTAGCCTACACTGTCCTGTCCTGTCCAGTAGTCTACACTCTCCTGTCCTGTCCAGTAGCATACACTCTCCTGTCCTGTCCAGTAGTCTACACTCTCCTGTCCAGTAGTCTACACTCTCCTGTCCAGTAGCCTACACTCTCCTGTCCAGTAGCCTACACTCTCCTGTCCAGTAGCCTACACTCTCCTGTCCTGTCCAGTAGTCTACACTCTCCTCTCCTGTCCAGTAGCCTACACTCTCCTGTCCAGTAGTCTACACTCTCCTGTCCTGTCCAGTAGCCTACACTCTCCTCTCCTGTCCAGTAGCCTACACTCTCCTCTCCTGTCCAGTAGTCTACACTCTCCTGTCCTGTCCAGTAGCCTACACTCTCCTGTCCTGTCCAGTAGCCTACACTCTCCTGTCCTGTCCAGTAGCCTACACTCTGCTGTCCAGTAGCCTACACTCTCCTGTCCAGTAGCCTACACTCTCCTCTCCTGTCCAGTAGCCTACACTCTCCTTTCCTGTCCAATAGCCTACACTCTCCTCTCCTGTCCAGTAGCCTACACTCTCCTCTCCTGTCCAGTAGTCTACACTCTCCTGTCCTGTCCAGTAGCCTACACTCTCCTCTCCTGTCCAGTAGCCTACACTCTCCTCTCCTGTCCAGTAGCCTACACTCTCCTGTCCTGTCCAGTAGTCTACACTGTCCTGTCCTGTCCAGTAGCCTACACTCTCCTGTCCTGTCCAGTAGCATACACTCTCCTGTCCAGTAGTCTACACTCTCCTGTCCAGTAGTCTACACTCTCCTGTCCAGTAGCCTACACTCTCCTGTCCAGTAGCCTACACTCTCCTGTCCTGTCCAGTAGTCTACACTCTCCTGTCCAGTAGTCTACACTCTCCTGTCCTGTCCAGTAGCCTACACTCTCCTGTCCAGTAGCCTACACTCTCCTGTCCAGTAGCCTACACTCTCCTGTCCAGTAGCCTACACTCTCCTGTCCAGTAGCATACACTCTCCTGTCCAGTAGTCTACACTCTCCTGTCCAGTAGTCTACACTCTCCTGTCCAGTAGTCTACACTCTCCTGTCCAGTAGTCTACACTCTCCTGTCCAGTAGTCTACACTCTCCTGTCCAGTAGTCTACACTCTCCTGTCCAGTAGCATACACTCTCCTGTCCTGTCCAGTAGTCTACACTCTCCTGTCCAGTAGTCTACACTCTCCTGTCCAGTAGTCTACACTCTCCTGTCCAGTAGTCTACACTCTCCTGTCCAGAAGCCTACACTCTCCTGTCCAGTAGCCTACACTCTCCTGTCCAGTAGCCTACACTCTCCTGTCCAGTAGCCTACACTCTCCTGTCCTGTCCAGTAGCCTACACTCTCCTCTCCTGTCCAGTAGCCTACACTCTCCTGTCCAGTAGCCTACACTCTCCTGTCCAGTAGCCTACACTCTCCTGTCCTGTCCAGTAGCCTACACTCTCCTCTCCTGTCCAGTAGCCTACACTCTCCTCTCCTGTCCAGTAGTCTACACTCTCCTGTCCTATCCAGTAGCCTACACTCTCCTCTCCTGTCCAGTAGCCTACACTCTCCTCTCCTGTCCAGTAGCCTACACTCTCCTCTCCTGTCCAGTAGCCTACACTCTCCTGTCCAGTAGTCTACACCCTCCTGTCCTGTCCAGTAGCCTACACTCTCCTGTCCTGTCCAGTAGTCTACACTCTGCTGTCCAGTAGCCTACACTCTCCTGTTCTGTCCAGTAGTCTACACTCTCCTGTCCTGTCCAGTAGCCTACACTCTCCTGTCCTGTCCAATAGTCTACACTCTCCTGTCCTGTCCAGTAGCCTACACTCTCCTGTCCTGTCCAGTAGCCTACACTCTCCTGTCCAGTAGTCTACACTCTCCTGTCCTGTCCAGTAGCCTACACTCTCCTGTCCTGTCCAGTAGCCTACACTCTCCTGTCCTGTCCAGTAGTCTACACTCTGCTGTCCAGTAGCCTACACTCTCCTCTCCTGTCCAGTAGCCTACACTCTCCTGTCCTGTCCAGTAGCCTACACTCTCCTGTCCTGTCCAGTAGCCTACACTGTCCTGTCCTGTCCAGTAGCCTACACTCTCCTGTCCTGTCCAGTAGTCTACACTCTCCTGTCCTGTCCAGTAGTCTACACTCTCCTGTCCTGTCCAGTAGCCTACACTCTCCTCTCCTGTCCAGTAGCCTACACTCTCCTCTCCTGTCCAGTAGCCTACACTCTCCTCTCCTGTCCAGTAGCCTACACTCTCCTCTCCTGTCCAGTAGCCTACACTCTCCTGTCCTGTCCAGTAGCCTACACTCTCCTCTCCTGTCCAGTAGTCTACACTCTCCTGTCCTGTCCAGTAGCCTACACCCTCCTGTCCTGTCCAGTAGTCTACACTCTCCTGTCCAGTAGCCTACACTCTCCTGTCCTGTCTAATAGCCTACACTCTCCTGTCCTGTCCAGTAGCCTACACTCTCCTGTCCTGTCCAGTAGCATACACTCTCCTGTCCTGTCCAGTAGCATACACTCTCCTGTCCTGTCCAGTAGCCTACACTCTCCTGTCCTGTCCAGTAGTCTACACTCTGCTGTCCAGTAGCCTACACTCTCCTGTCCTGTCCAGTAGTCTACACTCTCCTGTCCTGTCCAGTAGTCTACACTCTGCTGTCCAGTAGCCTACACTCTCCTGTCCTGTCCAGTAGTCTACACTCTCCTGTCCTGTCCAGTAGTCTACACTCTCCTGTCCTGTCCAGTATCTACACCCTCCTATCCTGTCCAGTAGTCTACACTCTCCTGTCCAGTAGCCTACACTCTCCTCTCCTGTCCAGTAGTCTACACGCTCCTGTCCTGTCCAGTAGCCTACACGCTCCTGTCCTGTCCAGTAGCCTACACTCTCCTGTCCTGTCCAGTAGCCTACACTCTCCTGTCCTGTCCAGTAGCCTACACTCTCCTGTCCTGTCCAGTAGCCTACACTCTCCTGTCCTGTCCAGTAGCCTACACTCTCCTGTCCTGTCCAGTAGCCTACACTCTCCTGTCCTGTCCAGTAGCCTACACTCTCCTGTCCTGTCCAGTAGCCTACACTCTCCTGTCCTGTCCAGTAGCCTACACTCTCCTCTCCTGTCCAGTAGCCTACACTCTCCTCTCCTGTCCAGTAGCCTACACTCTCCTGTCCTGTCCAGTAGCCTACACTCTCCTGTCCTGTCCAGTAGCCTACACTCTCCTGTCCTGTCCAGTAGCCTACACTCTCCTGTCCTGTCCAGTAGCCTACACTCTCCTGTCCTGTCCAGTAGCCTACACTCTCCTGTCCTGTCCAGTAGCCTACACTCTCCTGTCCTGTCCAGTAGCCTACACTCTCCTGTCCAGTCCAGTAGTCTACACTCTCCTCTCCTGTCCAGTAGCCTACACTCTCCTGTCCTGTCCAATGGCCTACACTCTCCTGTCCAGTCCAATAGCCTACACTCTCCTGTCCAGTCCAGTAGTCTACACTCTCCTGTCCTGTCCAATAGCCTACACTCTCCTGTCCAGTCCAGTAGTCTACACTCTCCTGTCCTGTCCAATAGCCTACACTCTCCTGTCCAGTCCAGTAGTCTACACTCTCCTGTCCTGTCCAATAGCCTACACTCTCCCTTCACTGATAGCTGGAGCTGCAATGTCACCCTCTTCCATGGCCATTATCTACAAAACCATTTGGAGACTGTTTTTAATTTACAATGACAACATCGAGATAGCTAGCTAATGAGATTTTATTCACTTAGCTAAACAGCGTGTAAGTCAGTTGAGTTATAGCCTACAAAGTGGCCTACTGTAGCTAGCTAGCTGTTGCAAAATGGTGTGATAGCCTTCCTTCTTCAAGATCCCTTTTACCCTGTACAAATCTTCCCCAAACTGTTGCCACAAAGTTGGGACAGAATCATCTAGAATATCATTGTATGTTGTAGCGTTAAGATGTCCCTTCACTGGAACTAAGGGGCCTGAACCATGAAAAACAGCCCCAGACCATTATTCCTCCTCCACCAAACTTTACAGTTGGCACTATGCATCAGGGCAGGTAGTGTTCTCCTGGCATCCGCCAAACCCAGATTCGTCCGTCAGGCTGCCAGATGGTGAAGCGTGATTCATCACTACAGAGAAGGCGTTTCCACTGCTTCAGAGTCCAATGGCAGCGACTTTTACACCACTCCAGTCGAAGCTTGGCATTATGCATGGTGATCTTAGGCTTGTGTGCGGCTGCTCGGCCACGGAAACTCATTTCATGAAGCTCCCAACGAACCGTTCTTGTGCTGATGTTGCTTCCAGAGGCAGTTTAGAACTCAGTAGTGAGTGTTGCAACCGAGGACAGACCGTTTTCTACTTCACAATAACAGCATTTACCGCTGACCGGGGCAGTTCTAGCAGGCCATAAATTTGAAGTACTGACTTGTTGGAAAGGTGGCATCCTATGACGGTGCCACGTTGAAAGTCACTGAGCTCTTCAGCAAGGCCATTCTACTGTCAATGTTTGTCTATGGAGATTGCATGGCTGTGTGCTCGATTTTATACACCTGTTATCAACGGGTGTGGCTGAAATAGCCGAATCCACTAATTTTAACGCGTGTCCACATGCTTTTGTATATATAGTGTATTTTTTGCCAGATCCTAACTGGGATTTCTAATTTGATGTTCCTTTTTACGGCGTAGAAGGACCCTCTTGCCTTGTCTCTCAGATTGTTCACAGCCTTGTGGAAGTTACCTGTGGTGTTGATGTTTAGGCCGAGGTAGGTGTAATTATTTGTGTGCTCTAGGGCAACAGTGTCTAGATAGAATTTATGTTTGTGGTCCTGGTATCTGGACCTTACTATCTGGGCCCAGGTCTGGCAGAATCTGTGCAGAAGATCTAGGTGCTGCTGTAGGCCCTCCTTGGTTGGGGACAGAAGCACCAGATCATCAGCAAACAGTAGACATTTGACTTCAGATTCTAGTAGGGTGAGGCCGGGTGCTGCAGACTGTTCTAGTGAACTCGCCAATTAGTTGGTATATATATGTTGAAGAGGGTGGGGCTCAAGCTGCATTCCTGATACATCCCCCGGCTCTGATGGAATACTTCTGTGTTTATTGCCAATTTTTACACTTATTGTTTGTGGACATTGATCCCCCCCACCCAACAAATCAACAAAGCATGAGAATACTTTGGTTTGTTTAGGATTGTTTGTTTTTTTAAATTAAGGTTTGCTGGGTGAATACATGCTCTGTCTTACGGTATTCTGGTAAGAAGCCATTTTGACATTTGTTTTCACTGGAGAAATGTTGTAGTCTGCTGTTGATGATACTGCAGAGGGTTTCCCTGAGGCTGTTGTTGACACAGATTCCACTGTAACTATTGGGGTTCAATTCATCTACACTTTTGTGAATTGGGGTGATCAGTCCTTGGTTCCAAATATCGGGGAAGATGCCAGAGCTGAGGATAATAGTGAAGAGTTTGTATATTACCAAGTTGAATTTTGTGGTCTGTATATTTTATAATTTCATTTAGGATGCCATCAACACCACAGGCCTTTTTGGGTTGGAGGGTTTGTATTTTGTCCTGTAATTCATTCAATGTAATTGGAGAATCCATTGCGTTCTGGTAGTCTTTAATAGTTGATTCTAAGTTTAGTAAATGATCATGTATAATATATTTTAGCTCTATGTTCTTTGTTATAGGGTTGGAGAAGTGGTTTATCCATACATACATCTCCATTTTGTAAAAATAACTCTTTGTGTTGTTGTTTATTCACTGTTTTACAGAAGTGACTTGATACTCTGGAATCTTCCATCTCTCTAGCTAAGGTTTCCACGGCAACAGATTTCCATGCAAATATTCTAAAATCTGGATAAAGACTGCTGTTCCCACCAAACGGACTTGTTGAGGATATTGTTGCGTGATGAAAGAAGTGCACACAATTAACTTTTCCGATTAAGTTTTCATTTACCGAATAAAAATCGAAAGTTCAATGTGTTTCCATCTCATTTTAAACGTTACCGGTAGTTTTGACACGGAAACTGTTGCGCTAAATATGAAATGTGCCTCTGGTCTTGACCCGTGCGCTCTAGCCAACGTCTCACAGATACAGTGCAGGTTGTCTAGTCTACATTATGATTATTACGGGTAAGAGAGAGAATATTTGTATTAGTCAAACAGCATCGATCATAGTGTCACCAGAATAAGACCCAAGATATTTATAAAAAAGGAGCATCCAGCTCATCACCTTTCGCCACCCTGTGAAGTTCATCATAGTTTATTAGGCTACAGATTATTTATAATTTAACTGGTTTCCCGAGTGGTAGTGGGAGGACCCACACAGCATATTATCGCGTGATTTCAAGTTTACTTCAATATGATGGTTATTATATCAATATCTGTGCATAAAGCCATTTCCACCGCCATTTCGTGCGTTATTCATTTTACAGACTCAAAAAGATCCTTACCATGTCGAACGAACAAATTATCTGTAGGCATGTACCGGAAATTCCTGTCTCCATCACAGCTGTCGTGATTTATTTGATTTTAAAGGGTATGACTTTACTCACATAAACTCTGTGAATGGAAACGTGGTTATGGAGCTGTTTTCACACATGCTGTTCCTTATTTTTTCGTAGTGTGTTTCTGTACTGATTCCCCATAGTAAAGGCCTGTGTTCTGGTTTTCTGGGTCTGTGTTTTTGGGGTTGGATAGGTTTCTCAATGTATTTCTTAAGTTTTTGCGCTCTTCATCAAACCATTTTCTCATTGCTAATAATTTTCTTATTTAAAAAAAAAAGGTGATATGTTTAAAATATACTATTCAGGATTTCTACTGCTAAGTTTACACCTTCGCTATTGCAGGGAAACATTTTGTCCAGGAAG
This sequence comes from Salvelinus fontinalis, assembly GCF_029448725.1. Lineage (NCBI taxonomy): Eukaryota > Metazoa > Chordata > Actinopteri > Salmoniformes > Salmonidae > Salvelinus > Salvelinus fontinalis. The sequence continues at coordinate 14,810,285 of NC_074697.1, read as the reverse complement.
TTTTTTCTCTCCAGGAGATAAAGACAGGAGGTGCTATCTGATCTGACTATCACCACACACAGTTACATTACAGCACCATTCATATCTATCAGATGTAGTGCTTCTCTAGGGGCATACAGCAACATTCATACCTATCAGATGTAGTGCTTCTCTAGGGGCATACAGCACCATTCATACCGATCAGATGTAGTGCTTCTCTAGGGGCATACAGCAACATTCATACCTATCAGATGTAGTGCTTCTCTAGGGGCATACAGCACCATTCATACCGATCAGATGTAGTGCTTCTCTAGGGGCATACAGCACCATTCATACCTATCAGATGTAGTGCTTCTCTAGGGGCATACAGCACCATTCATATCTATCAGATGTAGCGCTTCTCTAGGGGCATACAGCACCATTCATACCGATCAGATGTAGTGCTTCTCTAGGGGCCTACAGCACCATTCATATCTATCAGATGTAGTGCTTCTCTAGGGGCATACAGCACCATTCATACCGATCAGATGTAGTGCTTCTCTAGGGGCCTACAGCACCATTCATATCTATCAGATGTAGTGCTTCTCTAGGGGCCTACAGCACCATTTGGTAGTTGACTCCTGTAATAACTTGCTCTCTCAAAGCAGACTGGTGATTAACAGCCCACGGATGAAAGGGCAGACTGTGTTTGTGCATGTAGAGAGGATCTGTGTGTTTGTGTGTGTGTGTGTGTGTGTGTGTGTTCGCTCCAACATTCTCCAACAGCGTTCCATTGTGCGAACAATTCATAATCATTCACTCATTTAACGTTCCCGTGAGAACAAACACATCCTCTCGGAAAATCTGATGTCTTATTCATTTCAATGTAAGGAAATGAGGTAGGCTACTAATGTAGCAGGGCTGGGTGTGAGTGGACACACGGCTGTGAGTGTGTGTGCAGACCTGTGTGTGTGTGTGTGTTAGTGTTTCCACTGCAAGGGAACACCATGTTTTTCCAGACATGCTCTTACAATTTTTAGTTTTTTATTTAACTAGGCAAAACAGTTAAGAACAAATTCTTATATACAATGACGGCCTACCGGGGACGGGGGCTGGGATTTTTTTTAATTATAAAAATGTAGGACAAAACACACATCACGACAAGAGAGACACCACAACACTACATAAAGAGAGACCTAAGAGAACAACATAACATGGTAGCAACACATGACAACACAGCATGGTAGCAACACACCTTGACAACACAGCATGGTAGCAACACAACATGGTAGCAACACAACATGGCAACAACATGGTAGCAACACAACATGACAACACAGCATGGTAGCAACACACCTTGACAACACAGCATGGTAGCAACACAACATGGTAGCAACACAACATGGTAGCAACACAACATGGTAGCAACACAACATGGTAGCAACACAGCATGGTAACAACACAACATGACAACACAGCATGGTAACAACACAGCATGGTAGCAACACAACATGACAACACAGCATGGTAACAACACAACATGACAACACAGCATGGTAGCAACACAACATGACAACACAGCATGGTAACAACACAACATGGCAACACAGCATGGTAACAACACAACATGACAACACAGCATGGTAGCAACACAACATGACAACACAGCATGGTAGCAACACAACATGGTAGCAACACAACATGGCAACACAGCATGGTAACAACACAACATGGCAACACAGCATGGTAGCAACATAACATGACAACACAGTATGGTAGCAACACAACATGACAACACAGCATGGTAGCAACACAACATGACAACACAGCATGGTAGCAACACAACATGACAACACAGCATGGTAGCAACACAACATGACAACACAGCATGGTAGCAACACAACATGACAACACAGCATGGTAGCAACACAACAACACAGCATGGTAGCAACACAACATGGCAACAACATGGTAGCAACACAACATGACAACAACATGGAAGCAACACAACATGGTAGAAACACAACATGGTACAAACATTACTGGGCTCAGACAACATTACAAAGAGCAAGAAGGTAGAGACAGCAATAGATCACACAAAGCAGTCACAGCTGTCAGTCAGAGTGTCCATGATTGAGTCTTTGAATGGAGAGATGGAGATAAAACTGTCCAGTTTGAGTGTTTGTTGCAGCTCGTTCCAGTCGCTTGCTGCAGCGAACTGAAAAGAGGAGCGACCCAGGGATGTGTTCGCTTTGGGGACCTTTAACAGAATGTGACTGGCAGAACGGGTGTTGTGTGTGGAGGATGAGGGCTGCAGTAGATATCTCAGATAGGGGGGAGTGAGGCCTAAGAGGGTTTTATAAATAAGCATCAACCAGTGGGTCTTGCGACGGGTATACAGAGATGACCAGTTCACAGAGGAGGGCAGTGATGTGTCCTATAAGGAGCATTGTTGGAAAATCTGATGGCCGAGTGGTAAAGGACATTTAGCAGCTCGAGACCACCCTTACCTGCCGATCTATAAATTATGTCTCCGTAATCTAGCATGGGTGGGATGGTCATCTGAATCAGGGTTGGTTTGGCTGCTGGGGTGAAACAGGAGTGATTACGATAGAGGAAACCAAGTCTAGATGTAACCTTAGCCTGCAGCTTTGATATGTGCTGAGACAAGGACAGTGTACCGTCTAGCCAGTACGTGTATGAGGTGACTACATCAAGCTCTAAACCCTCAGAGGTAGTAATCACACCTGTGGGGAGAGGGGCATTCTTCTTACCAAACCACATGTCCTTTTGTTTTGGAGGTGTTCAGAACAAGGTTAAAGGCAGAGAAAGCTTGTTGGACACTAAGAAAGCTTTGTTGTAGAGCGTTAAACACAGAATCCGGGGAGGGGCCAGCTGAGTATAAGACTGTATCAACTGCATATAAATGGATGAGAGAGCTTCCTACAGCCTGAGCTATGTTGTTGATGGAAATTAAGAAGAGTGTGGGGCCTAGGATTGAGCCTTGGGGTACTCCCTTGGTGACAGGCTGTGGCTGAGACAGCAGATGTTCTAACTTTATACACTGCACTCTTTGAGAGAGGTAGTTAGCAGACCAGGCCAAAGACCCCTCAGACCCCTCATTCCAAGAATGGAATGGTTTACCGTATCAAAAGCTTTGGCCAAGTCAATAAAAATAGCAGCGTAACATTGCTTAGAATCAAGGTCGATGGTGACATCATTGAGGACCTTTAAGGTTGCAGTGACACATCCATAACCTGAGAGGAAACCAGATTGAATACCAGAGAGAATACTATAGACATCAAGAAAGCCAGTCAGTTGATTATTGACAAGTTTTTCCAATACTTTTGATAAACAGGGCAAAATAGAAATTGGCTTATAACAGTTAGGATCAGCTTGATCTCCCCCTTTAAATAAAGGACGAACCGTGGCTGCCTTCCAAGCAATGGGAATCTCCCCAGAGAGGAGAGAGAGGTTAAAAAGGTCAGATATAGGCTTGGTGATGATAGGGGCAGCAACCTTAAAGAAGAAAGGGTCTAAACCATCTGACCCAGATGTTTTTTGGGGGTCAAGTTTAAGGAGCTCCGTTAGCACCTCGGACTCAGTGACTGCCTGCAGGGAGAAACTTTGTAGCGGGGCAGGGGAAAAAGAGGGAGGAGCATCAGGGATAGTTGCATTAGAAGGGGTGGGAGTTGAGGAAATGTTGGATGGGCAAGGAGGCATGACTGAGTCAAATAGGAATCCTGATTTATTGAAGTGGTGATTAAAGAGCTCAGCCATGTGCTTCTTGTCAGTAACAACCACATCATCATCATCATTAAGGGACATGGGAAGCTGTGAAGAGGAGGGTTTATTCTCCAGGTCTTTAACTGTTTTCCAGAATTTCTTGGGGTTAGACCCACAGAGAGAGAACTGCTCCTTAAAGTAACTAACTTTGGTCTTCCGGATAGCCTGAGTGGACTTATTTCTCGTTTGCCTGAACGAGAGCCAGTCAGCCAGAGTATGCGTGTGCCGAGCCTTTCACCAAAAGCAATTCTTGAGGTGGAGTAACACTGCAAGATTACGGTCGAACCAGGAACCTGTTTTTAATTCTTATTTTCTTTATGAGAGCGTGATTGCTAACAACACCACTGAAAATATAAAAAAATAAGGTCCAAGTGTCTTCAACAGAGGGGGATCTCGCTGATTGTATACCATTTTACAGAAGCCAGGTCATGAAGGAAGGCTTGCTAAATAATTTTCTTTTAGCAAGCGTCTATGACAAATCAGGACAGGTCGTTCAACTGAGCAGCCATTACGAACGCAGGCTGTAAAACAGTGATCACTAAGGTCATTACTGAAAACACCAGACTGATACCTATCAGGATTATTTGTGAGAATAACATCAAGGAGAGTAGCCTGTTCTAGGTGTTTGGATCTGAGAAAGATTTAGGGAGTCCTATTGCTTTAGGACTTGGTCAAGTGGTTTAAACATGTCCCAGTTTAGGTCACCTAGCAGGACGAATTCAGACTTAGTGTAAGGGGCCAGGAGAGAGCTGAGGGCAGTGAGGGTACAGGCCGGTGCTGATGGAGGACGATAACACACAGCAACAGTCAACGAAGAGCTATTTGAAAGTTTAATGCATAAAACCAGCAAATCAAATTGTTTGGGGACAGACTTGGTGGAGACAACCGAGCACTGAAGGTGTTCCTTGGTAAAGATTGCCACTCCACCACCTTTGGAAGAACTGTCTTGCCGAAAAAGGTTAAAACCAGCACATCTGGATTGGAGCTGAGAACCCACACTTTCAATTGATCCATTTTAGGTAATACGCTTCTATTGTTAACATGCAGAAAACGCTTTTACGAGAACAGAAATCAGTGAAGCAGATATCAGAACACAAGTCAGAATTGGGGCTAGTAACAGTAGATGGGCCAGGGGTGTACATGCACGGTTCCAGATATCATCAATAGTAATACAATCAGGGCACGGCAGAGGACAGGGAGAGCTCTGCAGTGCTAATTTATGACATCTGAATGTGCATCTGATGGTAACAAGATCCTATTGTACAGCAATTTCATCAGGTAACATGAATACAAAGCCGGCGAGAGGTGTTTAGAATAGGATAGGAGGCCAAGAGTACGTGTAACCAATAGAGAGTCCCGAGTGTGGAAACAAACCTAGTTAATCCCACGGTTGGGTAAACAAGAAAGTCAACAAAGCATGCAGGAGTCAAAATGCACAAGAAAAAATATATAACGACTTGGGGTTAGCCATTGTAAGTTCAGAGTCACTCGCTCCAACAGTACCTGTGTGCTGGAGGCGAGCGAAAGCTCGGGAGAGAGGGGGGAATGTGGTGGGGGTACCTGTACCAGACAGGGGGAGACAGGCCAGGGCAGACGGTGAACAGATCACCAGGTGGAATCCAAGCAGCGGTGCAGCAGGCAAAGGGAGTAAGTGTCACACCCACTTGGAAGAAGCTTTCATTTTTGGAGGCAGATTTTGTGTAGAAAATGCCAGTGGATTGTCTCTGAACAGACTCCCGCCATTTGTTGGGCTCAAAGGCTATGACACCTCTCACTTCACACCTCAGTGCTAATTAAAGTTGTGTCTGGTCTGTCTCAGTTCCGGGTTGGATGGTGTCCTCGGGTCTCTACTGTTTGTTTGCCAAAGCACCCTCTATACAGCTTGAAAAAATGAATCCTTGGTAGTAGTAATCCTTCCAGGTAATTTTGTCCAAAATTAGTTTGTAGGTTTGTAGTTTTGAATCTGGAGTGAAGGTTATATTGTGGAGGGTAGCATCCTATATGTGTCCCTGCCGATAAAAAATCCAAGTTTATCTATCTCCAAATCTATATTTGTGTCTAAAAAAAAAAACATGTTGAAAAATGTGAGAGCTCACATGCAGCTGTGTCTCTCTCTCTCTCCCTGTACTGTAGAGTCCAGACAATATACTGTAGTTTCCAGACAATGCACTGTAGTGGGCTAAATCTGACTCCACGTCCGTAGGAAAAGTCAAAGCAGTAGACAAGCAGTGTTCAGTAGGTTGTAATATTCACAATGTTGCAGACAGAATTTGTATGCATAGACCTGAAATCCCACTAACCTATTGTTGAGTATCATAGCGGTTCTATGCTAGGTCCCTATACATCTAGCTGTATGTTCTGTATGTGTAGCTTGTTCTGAACAAACTCTCTGTTCTACGTTGTTTCTAGTTGTTTCTCCTGTCACTACAAAATGGCACTGGAACATGTTGACAATTTGTTGACAGTTTTCTTTTGCAGCAGCGTGTTCGTGTCTTTCTGGATTTTTTTATCATTTACGTTTCATTGCTGGTTTTCTTTTTTTCCCACCCACAGAAGTCTTTTCAGGAGTCAGAGTGGAGAGGGAAGACCTCAGACCAGAGCTTTAAGGACATAAAGCAGACCGTACAGTAACATCCAGTACCATCCTCTAAGAGGCTCGACTGAAGAAGAGGTCTCAGAGGAGAAGAGTTCACATTAAAACACAGGAAACACCTGAAAACGGTCCCAGGGTCACCTTCAAGAAACACAGACGTAACCCACACACACCACAGACACACATTCCCACACACACACTCACAGGTACTTTACGGAACTCCCAAGTCCTCTTGAAGGACAACAATCAACCAAT
>NC_074697.1:14718693-14798693 GCF_029448725.1 Salvelinus fontinalis | reverse complement strand
AGGATGGCACATCAATGCGAGCTGTGGCAAAAAGGTTTGCTGTGTCTGTCAGCGTAGTGTCCAGAGCATGGAGGCGCTACCAGGAGACAGGCCAGTACATCAGGAGACGTGGAGGAGGCCGTAGGAGGGCAACAACCCAGCAGCAGGACCGCTACCTCCGCCTTTGTGCAAGAAGGAGCAGGAGGAGCACTGCCAGAGCCCTGCAAAATGACCTCCAGCAGGCAACAAATGTGCATGTGTCTGCTCAAATGGTCAGAAACAGACTCCATGAGGGTGGTATGAGGGCCCGACGTCCACAGGTGAGGGTTGTGCTTACAGCCCAACACCGTGCAGGACGTTTGGCATTTGCCAGAGAACACCAAGATTGGCAAATTCGCCACTGGCGCCCTGTGCTCTTCACAGACGAAAGCAGGTTCACACTGAGCACATGAGCACATGTGACAGACGTGACAGAGTCTGGAGACGTCGTGGAGAACGTTCTGCTGCCTGCAACCTCCTCCAGCATGACCGGTTTGGCGGTGGGTCAGTCATGGTGTGGGGTGGCATTTCTTTGGGGGGCCGCACAGCCCTCCATGGGCTCGCCAGAGGTAGCCTGACTGCCATTAGGTACCGAGATGAGATCCTTAGACCCCTTGTGAGACCATATGCTGGTGCGGTTGGCCCTGGGTTCCTCCTAATGCAAGACAATGCTAGACCTCATGTGGCTGGAGTGTGTCAGCAGTTCCTGCAAGAGGAAGGCATTGATGCTATGGACTGGCCCGCCCGTTCCCCAGACCTGAATCCAATTGAGCACATCTGGGACATAATGTCTCGCTCCATCCACCAACGCCACGTTGCACCACAGACTGTCCAGGAGTTGGCGGATGCTTTAGTACAGGTCTGGGAGGAGATCCCTCAGGAGACCATCCGCCACCTCATCAGGAGCATGCCCAGGCGTTGTAGGGAGGTCATACAGGCACGTGGAGGCCACACACACTACTGAGCCTCATTTTGACTTGTTTTAAGGACATTACATCAAAGTTGGATCAGCCTGTAGTGTGGTTTTCCACTTTAATTTTGAGTGTGACTCCAAATCCAGACCTCCATGGGTTGATACATTTGATTTCCATTGATAATTTTTGTGTGATTTTGTTGTCAGCACATTCAACTATGTAAAGAAAAAAGTATTTAATAAGAATATTTCATTCATTCAGATCTAGGATGTGTTATTTTAGTGTTCCCTTTATTTTTTTGAGCAGTGTATAATATATTACATTAGTTATATATTTATATATATAATATATTACATTAGTTATACAAATATAATGTATTACATTAGTTATATATATAATATATTACATTAGTTTTATTTGACAACTTTATTATTTTATTCCAAGTCAACATCTCATCTCTATAGAGCTGCTGTCTATTCTGTCTGACAAAATCACTATTTTACTATTTGTTCAAAGTAAATAAGGCTTTATGACGGCTGAATACCAACTATCAATCACTTAGATCATGTATTTTCAGGTAGAGATCCCTAGTGAAGCAACTGCTCTGTATCCGTCTCCATCGCACCTTCTTCATTCTTTCTCTCTCGCACAATGGATTATGGTCATTGTAGTTAATTACCACGTTTTCTGCACTAAACTAATGTAGATTGTTGACCTGTTGGAAACTACAACTCCCAACTACACAGTTCAGGCTCGATCTGATTTATCTTTAGAGAAGCTGTGCATTAAGCTTTTTGGGGGGGGGTTAATCGCTCAGCATCATGTTCCTCCATTATCCACATTCATTCCATTGATGTTAACTGATGGAGCGGTGGACGGTTGGGGGGGGGGGGGGGGGGGGGGGCTGGGGGGCATTTAGTGAAATGTTTGGAAAGCTTCCCTGACCTGAGTGACCTGAGGAGAACCTGTAGGTAAATTATAGATGCTAGACCCTCCTCTAACTGTTCCATGTTGTGTTATTGTGGTATTGTGTTATTGTTTTACAGTGGCTTGCGAAAGTATTCAACCCCCTTGGCATTTTTCCTATTTTGTTGCCTTACAACCTGGAATTTAAAATATAAACCCCAGAAATCTATAATTTGATTTACATAACAAGCCGACCACTTTGAAGATGCAAAATATGTTTTATTGTGAAACAAACAAAAAATAAGACAAAAAAACTGAAAACTTGAGGGTGCATAACTATTCATCCCCCACAAGTCAATACTTTGCCAGTTTTTGCTGCAATTACAGCTGCAAGTCTCTTGGGGTATGTCTCTATAAGCTTGGCACATCTAGCCACTGGGATTTTTGCCCATTCTTCAAGACAAATCTGTTCCAGCTCCTTCAAGTTGGATGGGTTCCGCTGGTGTACATCAATCTTTAAGTCATACCACAGATTCTCAATTGGATTGAGGTCTGGGCTTTGACTAGGCCATCCTAAGACATTTAAATGTTTCCCCTTAAACCACTCGAGCGTTGCTTTAGCAGTACGCTTAGGGTCATTGTCCTGCTCGAAGGTGAACCTCCATCCCAGTCTCAAATCTCTGGAAGACTGAAACAGGTTTCCCTCAGGAATTTCCCTGTATTTAGCACCATCCATCATTCCTTCAATTCTGATCAGTTTCCCAGTCCCTGCAGATGAAAAACATCCCCACAGCATGATGCTTCCACCACCATGCTTCACTGTGGGGATGGTTTATCGGGGTGATGAGAGGTGTTGAGTTTGCGCCAGACAGTGTTTTCCTTGATGGCCAAAAAGCTCAATTTTAGTCTCATCTGACCAGAGTACCTTCTTCCATATGTTTGGAGAGTCTCCCACATGCCTTTTGTCGAACACCAAACGTGTTTGCTTATTTTTTTCTTTAAGCAATGGCTTTTTTCTGGCCACTCTTCCCTAAAGCTCTGTGGAGTGTACGGCTTAAAGTGGTCCTATGGACAGATAATCCAATCTCCACTGTGGAGCTTTGCAGCTCCTTCAAGGTTATCTTTGGTCTCTTTGTTGCCTCTCTGATTAATGCCCTCCTTGCCTGGTCTGTGAGTTTTGGTGGGCGGCCATCTCTTGGCAGGTTTGTTGTGGTGCCATATTCTATCCATTTTTTAATAATGGATTTCATGGTGCTCCAAAGGATGTTCAAAGTTTCTGATATTTTTTTATAACCCAACCCTGATCTGTACTTCTCCACAACTTTGTCCCTGACCTGTTTGGAGAGCTCCTTGGTCTTCATTGTGCCACTTGCTTGGTGGTCTTGTAGACTCTGGGGCCTTTCAGAACAGGTGTATATAAACTGAGATCATGTGACACTTAGATTATACACAGGTGGACTATATTTATCTAATTATGTGACTTCTGAAGGTAATTGGTTGCACCAGATCTTATTTAGGGGCTTCATAGCAAAGGGGGTGAATACATATGCACGCATCACTTTTTTAAACAAGTAATTATTTTCATTTCACTTCACCAATTTGGACTATTTTGTTTATGTCCATTACATGAAATCCAAATAAAAATCTATTTAAATTACAAGTTATAATGCAACAAAATAGGAAAACCGCCAAGGTAGATGAATACTTTTGTAAGGCATTGTATGAGTGTTGTGTCATGTCCCGCCCCCTTCTCTGCTGTTGCGTGATAGGTTCCAGTGCGCCCAGCTGCCCAATCAGGTCCTGGAGAGCATCAGCATCATCGACACGCCGGGGATCCTGTCAGGAGCGAAGCAGAGGGTGAGCCGAGGTAAGAAGAGGTGGAGGTAGGGGGGAGTAGACAGGACAAGGTGAGGTGGAGGGGAGTAGACAGGACAAGGTGAGGTGGAGGTAGGGGGGAGTAGACAGGACAAGGTGAGGTGGAGGGGAGTAGACAGGACAAGGTGAGGAGGAGGGGAGTAGACAGGACAAGGTGAGGTGGAGGTAGGGGGAGTAGACAGGACAAGGTGAGGTGGAGGTAGGGGGGAGTAGACAGGACAAGGTGAGGTGGAGGGGAGTAGACAGGACAAGGTGAGGTGGAGGTAGGGGGGAGTAGACAGGACAAGGTGAGGTGGAGGGGAGTAGACAGGACAAGGTGAGGTGGAGGTAGGGGGGAGTAGACAGGACAAGGTGAGGTGGAGGGGAGTAGACAGGACAAGGTGAGGAGGAGGGGAGTAGACAGGACAAGGTGAGGTGGAGGTAGGGGGAGTAGACAGGACAAGGTGAGGTGGAGGTAGGGGGGAGTAGACAGGACAAGGTGAGGAGGAGGGGAGTAGACAGGACAAGGTGAGGAGGAGGTAGGGGGGAGTAGACAGGACAAGGTGAGGAGGAGGGAAGTAGACAGGACAAGGTGAGGTGGAGGTAGGGGGGAGTAGACAGGACAAGGTGAGGAGGAGGTAGGGGGGAGTAGACAGGACAAGGTGAGGTGGAGGTAGGGGGGAGTAGACAGGACAAGGTGAGGTGGAGGGGAGTAGACAGGACAAGGTGAGGTGGAGGTAGGGGGGAGTAGACAGGACAAGGTGAGGAGGAGGGGAGTAGACAGGACAAGGTGAGGAGGAGGTAGGGGGGAGTAGACAGGACAAGGTGAGGTGGAGGTAGGGGGGAGTAGACAGGACATGGTGAGGAGGAGGGGAGTAGACAGGACAAGGTGAGGAGGAGGTAGGGGGGAGTAGACAGGACAAGGTGAGGAGGAGGTAGGGGGGAGTAGACAGGACAAGGTGAGGTGGAGGGGAGTAGACAGGACAAGGTGAGGTGGAGGGGAGTAGACAGGACAAGGTGAGGAGGAGGGGAGTAGACAGGACAAGGTGAGGTGGAGGGGAGTAGACAGGACAAGGTGAGGTGGAGGGGAGTAGACAGGACAAGGTGAGGTGGAGGGGAGTAGACAGGACAAGGTGAGGTGGAGGGGAGTAGACAGGACAAGGTGAGGTGGAGGTAGGGGGGAGTAGACAGGACAAGGTGAGGAGGAGGGGAGTAGACAGGACAAGGTGAGGAGGAGGTAGGGGGGGGTAGACAGGACAAGGTGAGGTGGAGGTAGGGGGGAGTAGACAGGACAAGGTGAGGTGGAGGTAGGGGGGAGTAGACAGGACAAGGTGAGGTGGAGGTAGGGGGGAGTAGACAGGACAAGGTGAGGAGGAGGTAGGGGGGAGTAGACAGGACAAGGTGAGGTGGAGGGGAGTAGACAGGACAAGGTGAGGAGGAGGTGGGGGGAGTAGACAGGACAAGGTGAGGTGGAGGTAGGGGGGAGTAGACAGGACAAGGTGAGGTGGAGGGGAGTAGACAGGACATGGTGAGGTGGAGGTAGGGGGGAGTAGACAGGACAAGGTGAGGTGGAGGTAGGGGGGAGTAGACAGGACAAGGTGAGGAGGAGGTAGGGGGGAGTAGACAGGACAAGGTGAGGTGGAGGTAGGGGGGAGTAGACAGGACAAGGTGAGGTGGAGGGGAGTAGACAGGACATGGTGAGGTGGAGGTAGGGGGGAGTAGACAGGACAAGGTGAGGTGGAGGTAGGGGGGAGTAGACAGGACAAGGTGAGGTGGAGGTAGAGGGGAGTAGACAGGACAAGGTGAGGTGGAGGGGAGTAGACAGGACAAGGTGAGGAGGAGGGGAGTAGACAGGACAAGGTGAGGTGGAGGGGAGTAGACAGGACAAGGTGAGGTGGAGGTAAGGGGTCACAGACACACCTGGTACACACCGGGTCTGATCCCTCATCTGTCATGGTCAGCTAAAACAACTACTTCCTCCCCCCTGACCTGGCTAACCCATGTGACCGACCTCCATGCACTGAGGCAAGGAGACAGGGATATAGGAAGACAAGGACATAAGTTGACAAGGATATAAGTTGACAAGGATATAGGGTGAAAAGGAGACAAGGATTTAGGTGACAAGAATATAGGCTGACAAGGATTTAGGTGACAAGAATATAGGGTAGTGTGTGTGTGAAAACATGCTTTGGTGATAAATTGAACTTCCTTACGTTATAAAATACATTTTACCAAGACAAATATGATTGTTTATGTTCTGAATCGTTCAGTCTTTCTCTACAACATCATTAATATTATATCTGGGAAGTCGGATTTCCTAAACTTATTACATCCAATCATAAGCAGCGATCTCTGTTGACATAGCTGTGCCACTTCTTGCCGCAACTTTTGAGGATTTTACATGTCGGGGTGGTCTTCTGCGAAGTGGTATCCGTGGGTCGTAAAAAAACAAAATGAACACGACACAAGCCCAAATAAATGTAAAAAGCTCCGTTGAAATTTGAAATTTCACAGACATGCTTGTTTTTCTGAGAAATCTTTGAAAAATAACAGGAATTTGAAAATATGAATGAACTTAAACTAAAGAACTAAAATATGAAAATACTACGTCATGTCTGAAAATCGATCTTACCTCTGTATTGTTTTATGTCCTCTGGATATGAGAAGAAAGATGAGAGTTTAACAGTGAGTCTGTCAGTTAGCCTTAATTCTCACAGCATCCAGCCTAGCTGACGCAACCCACTGGGCCACAGACGTCAGTTCCACGTCTGCTTTTGATGTACATTTGGTTGAGTTGTCAACTAACCTTGAATTCAACGTGAAATCCACAACAAATGAAACCAAATCAAATCAATTTAGGTTGAATTTGGGTAAGTAAAAGACTAAATGCCTTTACCTTGATGATGTTTTGCAAATCCAATCAGTTTTCAACGTTGATTCAACCAGTTTGGCCTCCATTGATTTAGTCAGCCTAATCTTGGCCATCCTTCAAGGGTAAAAACTACAATAAGTTTTGAACGGATTATGACTGAGACATGAGGTTTGAAGCATTGGTTTTCTTAGAGCGGTATCTACACAATTAACCTATTTTACCAAATTGTCAAAAGATTCGTTTTTGATTGGACGAGGATACAGGGGGGACAAGGATACAGGGGGACGAGGATACAGGGAGACGAGGATACAGGGAGACGAGGATACAGGGAGACGAGGATACAGGGAGACGAGGATACAGGGGGACGAGGATACAGGGGGACGAGGATACAGGGGGGACGAGGATACAGGGGGACGAGGATACAGGGGGACGAGGATACAGGGAGACGAGGATACAGGGAGACGAGGATACAGGGTGACGAGGATACAGGGAGACGAGGATACAGGGGGCACGAGGATACGGGGGGACGAGGATACGGGGAGACGAGGATACGGGGAGACGAGGATACGGGGAGACGAGGATACGGGGAGACGAGGATACGGGGGGACGAGGATACGGGGGGACGAGGATACGGGGGGACGAGGATACGGGGGGACGAGGATACGGGGGGACGAGGATACGGGGGGACGAGGATACGGGGAGACGAGGATACAGGGGGACGAGGATACAGGGGGGACGAGGATACAGGGGGACGAGGATACAGGGGGACGAGGATACAGGGGGACGAGGACACAGGGGGACGAGGACACAGGGGGACGAGGACACATGGGGACGAGGATACAGGGAGACGAGGATACAGGGGGACGAGGATACAGGGGGACGAGGATACAGGGAGACGAGGATACAGGGGGACGAGGATACAGGGGGGACGAGGATACAGGGGGACGAGGATACAGGGGGACGAGGACACAGGGGGACGAGGACACAGGGGGACGAGGATACATGGGGACGAGGATACAGGGGGGACGAGGATACAGGGGGGACGAGGATACGGGGAGACGAGGATACAGGGGGGACGAGGATACGGGGGGACGAGGATACGGGGGGACGAGGATGCAGGGAGACGAGGATACAGGAGACGAGGATACAGGGGGACGAGGATACGGGAGACGAGGATACGGGGGACGAGGATACGGGGAGACGAGGATACGGGGGACGAGGATACAGGGGGACGAGGATACAGGGGGACGAGGATACAGGGGGACGAGGATACAGGGGGACGAGGATACATGGGGACGAGGATACAGGGGGACGAGGATACAGGGAGACGAGGATAAAGGGAGACGAGGATACAGGGGGACGAGGATACAGGGTGACGAGGATACAGGGGTGACGAGGATACAGGGGGGACGAGGATACAGGGGGGACGAGGATACAGGGGGGACGAGGATACAGGGAGACGAGGATACAGGGAGACGAGGATACAGGGGGACGAGGATACAGGGAGACGAGGATACAGGGGGGACGAGGATACAGGGGGACGAGGATACAGGGAGACGAGGATACAGGGGGACGAGGATACAGGGGGACGAGGATACAGGGGGACGAGGATACAGGGGGACCCTGGAGAGTTCTTCAGATGCCTCCACCACATCTTGTCAGGAACGCACACAAAGATAAATACAGGACAGAGGTTTTGAGCATGAAGCCTCATCAATCTGTCTCTCACTCCTTAAATTCCCTCCCTTTCCATCCCTATACTGTGTCACCGTTCATGGGGCATGAGTAACTATAACAACATAAAGTATGATGATGTTGGAACAACAGAAGAGACTAAGCGTTGTGGAACATATGAGGGTATGTCATTGCCTCCAGTGTTGTGTTATTACATTCCAACCTATCAGTTAGGAGAGCTTTCTGCCCAAGGTCCTGTAGGAGTCACATCGTAACGTCTGTACGGCAGATACTAGAGAGGAAACTGTATCAGTTAGAGGAATGTTAGGAACGAAGGAGTCATCAGAGAGAGATGTGAAGGGTCTGTGTTGCCCTATTCCCCTCTCCTCTCCTGTGTGTGTGTGTGTGTGTGTGTGTGTGTGTGTGTGTGTGTGTGTGTGTGTGTGTGTGTGTGTGTGTGTGTGTGTGTGTGTGTGTGTGTGTGTGTGTGTGTGTGTGTGTGTCTAAAACCAACTTCATGGGAGTGCTTCAACACGTATTTTATTTTTTTATATATATTACATTTTTTTTACCTTTATTTAAACAGGTTTTTCTCATTGAGATAACATCTATTTTCCACGAGAGACATGTTAAGCATGTGTTTTGTGCTCATGTGTTTTGTGCTCATGTGTTTTGTGCTCATGTGTTTCGTGCTCATGTGTTTCGTGCTCATGTGTTTTGTGCTCAGCGTGTTTCGTGCTCATGTGTTTTGTGGTCATGTGTTTTGTGCTCAGTGTGTTTTGTGCTCATGTGTTTTGTGGTCAGCGTGTTTTGTGGTCATGTGTTTTGTGTTCAGCGTGTTTCGTACTCATGTGTTTTGTGGTCATGTGTTTTGTGGTCATGTGTTTTGTGCTCAGTGTGTTTTGTGCTCATGTGTTTTGTGGTCATGTGTTTTGTGGTCATGTGTTTTGTGGTCAGCGTGTTTTGTGGTCATGTGTTTTGTGCTCAGCGTGTTTTGTGGTCATGTGTTTTGTGCTCATGTGTTTTGTGGTCATGTGTTTTGTGCTCAGCGTGTTTTGTGGTCATGTGTTTTGTGGTCATGTGTTTTGTGATCAGCGTGTTTTATGCTCAGCGTGTTTTGTGCTCAGCGTGTTGCAAATCTAGAAATGTAACACCCTAATCTCCTTTTCACTGTCAACTATTAATACTCTGACAGACCCCTCGTGTCCCGTCTCTCCCCTGACCTCTGACCCCTAACCCTCCCTCAGGCTATGACTTCCCAGCGGTGCTACGTTGGTTTGCGGAGCGCGTTGATCGCATCATACTCCTGTTCGACGCCCACAAGTTGGAGATCAGTGACGAGTTCTCCGAAGCCATCGGAGCGCTGCGGGGTAACGAGGACAAACTGCGTGTGGTCCTGAACAAGGCTGACATGGTGGGAACACAACAGCTGATGAGAATCTACGGAGCTCTAATGTGGTCCCTGGGCAAGGTGAGAGGAGTCCTTTATTCATCCCCCAAAAGGGGAAATGTTGTCATACTACAGCTAGTAAAAACTGTATAAATGATGACAACATTAAACTATCACTAGAAAATAAAGCTCATTGGTTGAAGCTCATTGGTTGAAGCTCATTGGTAAATTCAAATCTCCCTACCATCATATCTTATATGCCACCAATGTCGATGAAAAGTTCCAAATCAACTTGATTGGAGATACACAACTCACTCCTTGCCTCTCGTTAACTACCCGTCCGGTAGTTAACAAGAACCACACAGATTTTTATCAGGGTCTTTAGCATTAAGTAAAATATATAATTTCTTGCCCCGACCTAACTCAATGTCTTGGGGTCGGATAAGAACCGTTACTACAGCGTCCATAAAGTGACCATTATTAGACTTGCCACCTTTCGGACTGAATAAGTTTGTAGGGGCAACAGTTTTCATTACATTTGTAATTTATCGCTCTCACATGCTCATTTCTAGCCGAATCTCAGAGTTCTAAAACCGGATCAAAGCACTTAGGTTGCGCAGCAACAGCGCTAGAAGCTAGCTAACACCAGTCAGATTAGAGGCAAGCTACAAGCAAAGGAAACTAGCTATATTTTGCTATGGAAGGTTTTTCACATGGCTGAAGTCATCGGAAGATAAACTGTTGGCCTTGACACTTGAGTTTAATCATCACAAACAAATATGATAGCGAACACCCTTGGCTGCTATAGCCAGTTAGCTAGCCAACTAACGTTAGCCCGTAATGTTAGCCAACTAACGTTAGCCCGTAATGTTAGCCAACTAACGTTAGCCCGTAATGTTAGCCAACTAACGTTAGCCCGTAATGTTAGCCAACTAACGTTAGCCCGTAATGTTAGCTAACTAACGTTAGCCCGTAATGTTAGCCAACTAACGTTAGCCCGTAATGTTAGCCAACTAACGTTAGCCCGTAATGTTAGCCAACTAACGTTAGCCCGTAATGTTAGCCAACTAACGTTAGCCCGTAATGTTAGCCAACTAACGTTAGCCCGTAATGTTAGCCAACTAACGTTAGCCCGTAATGTTAGCCAACTAACGTTAGCCCGTAATGTTAGCCAACTTACGTTAGCCCGTAATGTTAGCCAACTTACGTTAGCCCGTAATGTTAGCCAACTAACGTTAGCCCGTAATGTTAGCCAACTAACGTTAGCCCGTAATGTTAGCCAACTAACGTTAGCCCGTAATGTTAGCCAACTAACGTTAGCCCGTAATGTTAGCCAACTAACGTTAGCCCGTAATGTTAGCCAACTAACGTTAGCCCGTAATGTTAGCCAACTAACGTTAGCCCGTAATGTTAGCCAACTAACGTTAGCCCGTAATGTTAGCCAACTAACGTTAGCCCGTAATGTTAGCCAACTAACGTTAGCCCGTAATGTTAGCCAACTTACGTTAGCCCGTAATGTTAGCCAACTAACGTTAGCCCGTAATGTTAGCCAACTAACGTTAGCCCGTAATGTTAGCCAACTAACGTTAGCCCGTAATGTTAGCCAACTAACGTTAGCCCGTAATGTTAGCCAACTAACGTTAGCCCGTAATGTTAGCCAACTAACGTTAGCCCGTAATGTTAGCCAACTAACGTTAGCCCGTAATGTTAGCCAACTAACGTTAGCCCGTAATGTTAGCCAACTAACGTTAGCCCGTAATGTTAGCCAACTAACGTTAGCCCGTAATGTTAGCCAACTAACGTTAGCCCGTAATGTTAGCCAACTAACGTTAGCCCGTAATGTTAGCTAACTAACGTTAGCCCGTAATGTTAGCCAACTAACGTTAGCCCGTAATGTTAGCCAACTAACGTTAGCCCGTAATGTTAGCTAACTAACGTTAGCCCGTAAAGCCCGCACCTAAAGCAGTTGGGAGTGTGTATAGCACTTTGTGATACAATTGATTGATATTATTGATATGATTTAACAGGTGTTCAACACCCCAGAGGTCTTGAGGGTGTATATCGGGTCGTTCTGGTCCGAGCCGCTGCTGGTCGCTGATAACCGTCGTCTGTTTGAGCTGGAAGAGGAAGATCTGTTTAGTGACATCCAGAATCTTCCTCATAATGCAGCCCTCAGGAAACTCAATGACCTGGTGAAGAGGGCACGACTGGTCAGGGTAGGTTCTCTCTCTCTACAATACATGTTTTATGTTTTATTTCCTCTTTATTTTGACAGGGAGACCAAGGTCTTTATTTTGACAGGGAGACCAAGGTCTTTATTTTGACAGGGAGACCAAGGTCTTTATTTTGACAGGGAGACCAAGGTCTTTATTTTGACAGGGAGACCAAGGTCTTTGTTTATTTTTTTTACAGATGAGCCCTGTAATTACCAAACTAGAAAACAAATGGTATATCTATCTGAATCTTTCTCTACGTCTCTCGCTTATCAGCGTCGCTCACTCATCCCTTTCTGTTGAAGTAGATGGTATGATATAATCAACTCTGTAACACACATCCTGTCTAGTAGATCGCGTTACTGAGGAATAAGGTGTTTTACTAGGTTCATATAAGA
The DNA here is from genome assembly GCF_029448725.1 of Salvelinus fontinalis. Taxonomy (NCBI): domain Eukaryota; kingdom Metazoa; phylum Chordata; class Actinopteri; order Salmoniformes; family Salmonidae; genus Salvelinus; species Salvelinus fontinalis. Next base: position 14,786,454 of record NC_074697.1, on the reverse strand, counting down.
AAATGAAGAGAGAGTGGCATTGCTGAAGTTAATATTTGCCACCCCCCCTAATTCTCTCACTCTACTCTTCTTTCTCTTTCTTTCTCTCTCCCCCATCCTTCTCCCCCCTAACTCTCTCCCTCCCCCTATATCCCTCTCTCTCTCTCCCCCTATATCCCTCACCCCCTCTCTCTCCCTCCCCCCACATCCTTCTCCCCCCCACATCCCTCTCCCCATCCCCCACATCCCTCTCCCCATCCCCCCACACCCCTCTCCCAACCCCCTCTCTCTCTCCCAACCCCCTCTCTCTCTCCCCAACCCTCTCTCTCCCTCTCCCCACATCTCTCCCTCTCCCCACATCTCTCTCTCCCCAACCCTCTCTCTCCCTCTCCCCACATCCCCCCCCCCCCCCATCTCTCTCTCCCCCCTCCAGGTGCATGCCCACATCATCAGCTATCTAAAGAAGGAGATGCCAACCTTCAGGAAGGACAAAATGAAGAAGAACCTGATCTACCAACTTCCTGTCATCTTCTCCAAGATCCAGCTGCAGCACCACATCTCTGCTGGGGACTTCCCTGACTGCGTCAAGATGCAGGTATGTTTAGTCTAATATTTCTATTCAGGTTTCAATGTCCAAAGCTCAAGTCTGGTAGTTCATCCCTCTGTAATATGTGCCAGATGATTTGGCTAACTAGTTTGCTGTGGCCTCTGTTTCCCGTCCAGGAGCAGCTGTTGATCCATGACTTCACTAAGTTCAAGCCCCTGAAGCCGTCCCTGATGGCTGCTCTGGATGAGCTGTTGGCGTCCGACATCGCCAAGCTCATGCCCCTGCTACGCCAAGAGGAGATTGACGCGGGGGTGCAGCCAGGGGTGCAAGGGGGTGCCTTCCTGGGTACCCGCGCCGGGCCCTTTGTGGAGAATGACCCATTCAGAGAGGTGGAGAATGGGGGGGAGGATGGCGAGGAAGAGGGCGAGATGTCCTGGGTAGTGACCAAGGACAAGCCCAAATACGACGAGATCTTCTACAACCTGGCGCCCAACGAGGGCAAGCTGAGTGGCACCAAGGCCAAGGACTGGATGGTGAGCACCCGGCTGCCTAACTCCGTACTGGGGAGGATCTGGAAGCTGTCGGATGTGGACCGGGATGGCATGCTGGATGACGAGGAGTTTGCGCTGGCCAGCCACCTGATCGAGGTGAAGTTAGAGGGGCATGGTCTGCCCCCTGAACTGCCCGCCCGTCTGGTGCCCCCCTCCAAGCGCAGAATGAAAGGATCGGATATATAGAGAGACTTTTACATCAACCCACCCTGTGGAGCTGACAGTATAACCCCCTGACGGCTGACACACACGCTACTGCCCCCCTCCCCACATTGTCCTCTTGTCTCCTTGTCTTTATGTCTGTCAGCCCCTGGGTGTATCTCGATAGTCTTAGGTAAGCCCCTGGGTGTATCTTGATAGTCTAAGGTAAGCCCCTGGGTGTATCTCGATAGTCTTAGGTAAGCCCCTGGGTGTATCTTGATAGTCTAAGGTAAGCCCCTGGGTGTATCTCGATAGTCTAAGGTAAGCCCCTGGGTGTATCTCGATAGTCTAAGGTAAGCCCCTGGGTGTATCTCGATAGTCTAAGGTAGCTTCCTCTGGTCGTTTCATCTCCGGTCTTCGAGAGGGAGACAGTAAGAAAAGGAGGGGGGGAGATACTTTACACTATTGAAATGCACTCCAATTTTGTCTTATTGGATCATGTGTTTAGCTGAGCTGAGGTCAAATAAAGACTAGTGGCCCACACTTCTCTACTTTATTATACTCTACTTCTCTAGTCTATTATACTCTATTATACTCTACTTCTCTACTTTATTATACTATATTATACTCTACTTCTCTACTTTATTATACTATATTATACTCTACTTCTCTACTCTATTATACTATATTATACTCTACTTCTCTACTCTATTATACTATATTATACTCTACTTCTCTACTCTATTATACTATATTATACTCTACTTCTCTATTATACTATATTATACTCTACTTCTCTACTTTATTATACTATATTATACTCTACTTCTCTTCTCTACTTTATTATATTATATTATACTCTACTTCTCTACTTTATTATACTATATTATACTCTACTTCTCTACTTTATGAAACTATATTATACTCTACTTCTCTACTCTATTATACTATATTATACTCTACTTCTCTACTCTATTATACTATATTATACTCTACTTCTCTACTCTATTATACTATATTATACTCTACTTCTCTACTTTATGAAACTATATTATACTCTACTTCTCTACTCTATTATACTATATTATACTCTACTTCTCTACTCTATTATACTATATTCTAATCTACAATACTCTACTGCTCTACTCTGCTGTACTCTACTCTATTATATGCTACTGTACTATACCGATCTACTCTACTCTACTGCTCTGCTCTTCTCTACTCTATTACACTCAACTACACTACACTCTAATCTACTACTCTACTCTAATACACTACTCCACTCTACTACACTCTACACTCTACTCTACTACTACACTACACTCTAATCTACTACACTCTACTCTAATACACTACTCCACTCTACTACACTCTACACTCTACTCAACTACTACACTCTACACTCTACTCAACTACTACACTCTACTCTACTACTACACTACACTCTACTACACTCTACTCTACCCCACTCCACTCTACTACACTACACTCTACTACACTCTACTCTAATACACTACTCCACTCTACTACACTCTACACTCTACTCTACTACTACACTACACTCTACTACACTCTACCCCACTCCACTCTACTACACTCTGCCCCACTCTACTCTACTCCACTCTACACTCTACTATACTATACTACACTTTACTCTACTCTACTACATTCTACTCCATTCTACTCTACTCCACTCTACTACATTCTACACTACTACATTCTACTCTACTACATTTTACTCGACTCTACTACATTCTACACTACTACACTCTACGCTACTACATTCTACTCTACTACACTCTACGCTACTACATTCTACTCTACTACACTCTACACCACTACATTCTACTCTACTACATTCTACTCTACTACACTCTACTACATTCTACACTACTACATTCTACTCTACTACATTCTACTCTACTACATTCTACTCTACTACATTCTACTCTACTACACTCTACTCTACTACATTCTACACTACTACACTCTACGCTACTACATTCTACTCTACTACATTCTACTCTACTACATTCTACTCTACTACATTCTACTCTACTACACTCTACTCTACTACATTCTACACTACAACACTCTACGCTACTACATTCTACTCTACTACACTCTACACCACTACATTCTACTCTACTACATTCTACTCTACTACACTCTACTCTACTACATTCTATTCTACTACATTCTACTCTACTACATTCTACACTACTACACTCTACTCTACTACATTCTACTCTACTACATTCTACACTACTACATTCTACACTACTACATTCTACTCTACTACATTCTACTCTACTACATTCTACTGTGCTCTACACTCTGCTCTACTCTGAACACTACTTTCTCCAAACTAGCAGGTTAACCACACATTCTCTTTCTAGACGTCTTGTATATGTTATATTCTCACACAGATGTTATGTCAGAAACGACATTACATTATTATAAATCCTCACAATCTCACATCTACTGTTTAATAACTCAACATTCCTTGGATGACTGGGTCCACAGTGGCATCACTGACTGACACGTCTACTGTTAATTACACACTGATATGATTACCGGTATACATGTATCTGACTTTACTCCATACTATATTTGACTTGCTTTTACATGGAGCTATTTAGCAGGGAGTTTTTAAACAAATCAAAACAGACAGAAATACACACTAATATGAGTACACTAATCTACACATGTATTTGATAGACAGCTGTTGCTATTAGCGACAGTATGAAGCTTGTTTAGTCATCTCTCTGTCTGTCTGTCTGTAGGGGACTGGTCTAACCAGTGACATTACAGCATTTCTATAGTATAGTTTTACAGTAACGTGCCATCGTTTTACAGTAACGTGCCATCGTTTTACAGTAACGTGCCATAGTTTTACAGTAACGTGCCATCGTTTTACAGTAACGTGCCATAGTTTTACAGTAACGTGCCATCGTTTTACAGTAACGTGCCATCGTTTTACAGTAACGTGCCATCGTTTTACAGTAACGTGCCATCGTTTTACAGTAACGTGCCATAGTTTTACAGTAACTTGCCATAGTTTTACAGTAACTTGCCATTTTTCCTCGTATACTTTTTTCTTTCTCTCATGGCAAAAAAGAATACATGTATTTTTTGATTCATTATATATATTTTTTTGCTGTTGATTTTGTATGTACTAGACAAAGAACTGCCTTCGTTTGAAATGAATGTCACATGCTATGAGAACAGTGTTGTTCCCTATAACAGTTTGGTTTGTTTATCTATTTTACTGACTACTGTACACAGCTAGCTTCACCAACTGCTACTTGTTGTATTATTACCATTGCCTAATAAACGGTATGGACTGTGTTCTTTTTCTGATGACCTCCGATAACCTCTTGTTCCGAACGAAGAGGAGATGAAGTCGAATTCATCGGTGTTTAAAGAAAGGAAAGAGATCCAAGTCAATCTGTGGATTAAATAGTAGCTAGACACACTTTGACTAAGTGTGTAGCACGAGGCAAATATTTTTCAATATCTGCATGTGTGTAACAGTAGAGTGTTAAGTGTTCCTTAATAAATATCCCATCTGGACACAAAACAGGATATAGATACAGAACATACCATATTTAGGCAACACCGTGAAAACTATATTTTATATTTCAAACAGGGCATAGCAGTGGATGCAGGCTGATTCTCCTTTATAGCAACAGTATAATGTTCACTTGGTTCCTCAATGACAGTCAGATAAACAGTGAGTCACAGTGCTCCAGGCCAAAACCCCATACCACCATTTTCCAGTGGTACACTCACTCACTCACTCACTCACTCCCGTTATCCCTTAAACACAAACACGCCAAGAAAAAAAAAAACGTATCCAAATCTCTCTCCAGCCTTCTAGTTCAAGCAGTCCCAGGTTTAACCAACTGACATACAGCCCAGTAGATCATGAGGTATCAGTATACTCTCTGTTTATACTCTGTTGAATTCTTTCTAGTGTAAGTGCCTCTAAAATGTGTGTGTGTGTGTAGGCTTTTAAGGTTTGCGTAGGGAGGGAGGGGTCTGGTCTCCCTCCCTGCCTGCCTCTCACTCCTCCATGGAAAGAAATACAAATGAGAAACAGTCATTCCTTCCCCCGCTCTCTTTCCCTGTCTCCCCCTCTCTCCCCCCCTCTCTCTCTCTACTACCCCTCGCTCTTTCTCTCTCTCTCTCTCACTCTCTCTCTCTCTCTCTCTCTCCCCCCTCTCTCTCTCCTAGTGTACAGTGTGACTCACATGCAAGGAATGTGGTGGGCTGGCCCGAGAACTATTAATATCAGCTTTCCTGGGGTCCGCTAAGTTTCCTTGGGCTCAGGCTCAGCCTCCAGACACTACCTTTATTATAGCCATTAACAACATCCCCCTATTTGGACTTTTCCCTAGGAACAAGATGTTTAGGCCGTACCCATGACCTGCTCTGTTTGTGCGTGTCTTGGATGGGGTCTGGTCTGCTGCTACTAATTTCCACCAGACAGTTTCAAATAGACAAGATATGTCCAAGCCCTGTAGAAAATCTCTTCTTTGGATAACACACTAACCTTTTCCCAGATTTCCTAATCAGATCAACGGGCAATTCTGCTGACAAGAACACTGTTGCCTTTCCAACACAACAATAATGTGGAGCAAATGTCTTGACATTTCCTCATGAGCTGTTTCAAAACGATTTAGTTGCTCAAAAACAGTTGATGGTGGAAAATGTATTTTTTTCCCCACACACATGCACACACACACGCACACACACAAAACATTATACGTGGCATTCACATGGCGTCAAGACGAAGGCATATGAGGACCATACAGAGCATGGAACACCCCCAAAGAACAGCCCACTAAAAAGGGGTCTCCAACCACGTCATTGGGCGGATACATGGGGAATTCCTCACCAAGACGCCCCGTGAAGGATTAAAAGTATGTAAAGGACTTTGGATATATTTAACTTTGAATGAGCGCCATCTAATGGACATAAAGATTTTTATAAAGATGTTTTCTATTTATCAGAAACACAACGATGTTACGCCGGCCTGTAGGAGGTATGAACGCACCATTTGCACTAGAATTCGAACGTAGAAGAAGAGAGTTGTAGCAGAGAGGAAGAGGCGAAGCAAGAGGGTTTACTCGGCCCAAAATCTGTCCAGAAAATAAGATCACGACGTGAGGAATTTTTGTATAGAGGTCAACGAGTGTCGAATCTGTTCAACAACTGTAATTGCTAATTTGCTACGTGAGGCTTATTTAATCGAATATACATTTCGTAATTGTTAGGTTGTTACAAATGCACTGATTTAAGTGGGCGCACGTGACATTTCGCAACTATGAAAAAAAATACTTTATACCGGAGTTGTACCTGTTATTGACACACAAGAATACGTGTATTTGTTGATTCGTCTTTTTTTAACGTTTAAAAAATATATATATATTTCTGTTGATTTTGTACGTACTAGACAAAGAACTGCCTTTGTTTGAAATGAATGTCACATGCTATGAGAACAGCGTTGTTCCCTAAAACAGTTTGGTTTGTTTATCTATTTTACTGACTACTGTACACAGCTAGCTTCACCAACTGCTACTTGTTGTATTATTACCATTGCCTAATAAACTGTATGGACTGTGTTCTTTTTCTGATGACCTCCGATAACCTCTTGTTCAGAACGAAGAGGAGATGAAGTCGAATTCATCAGTGTTTAGAGAAAGGAAGCAAGTCAATCTGTGGATTAAATAGTAGCTAGACTATTTAGGGCTCCCGAGGCACTGCATCTCAGTGCAAGAGGTGTCACTACAGTCCTTGGTTCGAATCCAGGCTGCATCACATCCGGCCATGATTGGGAGTCCCATAGGGCGGTGCACAATTGGCCCAGTGTCGTCTGGGTTTGGCCTTCACTGTAAATAAGAATTTGTCATTAACTGACTTGCCTAGTTAAATCAAGTTTACACACATACAATATCTGGTTTGGCCATGTTTTAGAACGGCTACCATGTTAGCACCTTTATTATCGACATTTTGGTGATGTATGTCCGATAATTCCCTAAGACTAAAAACTAGCAAAACAGAGCAGCGAATTTAACAGACGTTTTTATTCGGGATAATGTGTATCCAAGTCTAAGGTGTTTCGGGGGTCAACAAATTACATTTATGCTTTCACCTGGACATCTTCATTGTATTTTGAAAACAATCAGAAATAAACAGCACAACGCTGAAGTGTCAATTTATGACTTAGCAACGGCAATGTGAGAATGTGTCGATCTCGGGAATATCCAGACAAGAAAATAAACATGTTCGGAAATGTATTTCCATTGTTAGAGTGGTCACTTGACTATCTTGTCAATATAATAGATACTCTTCGGCAACATCAACAGCGCTGTTTTACGACAGTTGCGTACTGTATTCCGAGCGTCCGGTGTCGTACATTTTGCAGAATCACCATGGCGTCTGTATTGAAAGAGACCGCGGGGCTATATGAAACATTGAAAACGGAATGGAACAAGAAAAATCCAAATCTGAACAAATGTGGAGAAATTTTGAGCAAGCTCAAGGTAAAGGCTATTACAATATTTAGTTTCTTCACCCTCGAACTTAAATTATACGGTATTTTGTCAATTAGCTAGTATTGCTAGCTAACGTTAGCTAAGCTAACGTAACCAACTGTTTTACAAAGATATCAACCGTCCGTTGCTATTTCTTTCTACAGATCTCGTTATTGGAGTTAAACTTCTTACCAACGACTGGAACTAAGCTCACCAAACAGCAGCTTATTTTAGCTCGTAAGTTACTAGTCATCACAACAAAATGCCAACGTTCATACAATGCGGTGCCTTTTCTGGCCCCAGGAAATATAACTTCTTATTTAGTGTCAAATGTGGATTTTTAAAAGCTTTTAAATATAAGGTCAGGACCTTTACCATGTTGTTAGTCTGTAAATGTTAAAATATGTTTAGAGGTTAAAATCCTGTTCAAGTGTTCACCAATATGCTAACTCCGTCATGTTCACTCAGAGCTATTGCCAATTTAGGCTCAACATTTACAACCCTGTTAGGTTCCTCCCTGTTAGGATTATGCACATAACAAATTGGAAAATGCACCCAAAAAATGTTGTAAGTGCCTGAGCTTGGCCAAAAATGCTGATGTGGAAGTCAAACATGTCCCTTTTCTGATATATATATATATATATATATATATATATATATATATATATATTCATTCAAAAGTTGAGGTCCGAATGGCACCTTATAACTCATAGCTTCTTCTCTGTCAGACCTGTAACAGTGCATTTACCTACAACACGATGGGGGCGAGGAAACAACGGAGCCCCGTTTATTTTCAATTGAGGGAATTGGAGGGACCTTTGGACAATGCGAGGGAGGGAAAAGCCGAAGATTATGGATACACTAACACGATGTGTCTCGGCCCTAAGAGTGGGAGTCGTTGTCCACAAAGCGGCACCTGTCTATCCATTCTTTGGATTGGTGGATAAATCTTATTATTGTAAATCCTTTTCTGAATATTCGATGTGGGTTGTTGACGTCAACCGCCTGTATTGAAAGGAGAGATACTACTAACCTCGTGCTCTGAATATGCGTAGCTATCTGGAGAAAACTCTGATATATGGTGGGTTTTTCTCTCCAAGTGGCTGGGACGTCACGTCCTATTTATATCAGAACACTCATAACAACTTAAATATGATGAAACTTCTATTAGATCAAATAAACATCACGCAGCAAGTAAGCCATCGTTTTTTTTGTAGGCAAAATTTGACACATTGACCTTATACAAAAATGCCTTGCTTGGTGGGCGAAACAATGAAAATACACCACCTGCTGGAAGGAGACCGTTTTTCTGCTGAGTTGGGCGCCTCTCTTCTGGGAAAGATTAACCGTATGCAAATACTCTGATATTGCTACGTTATTGACCAATCAAAGCTCAATAGAGCTTCCAGACCCTACTGGATTGTCTGTTTAATACTTGGCATTACCTAGCCTGCTTGCTAGCACCCACATGAGAGTGAAGTTGGGAGTGGCCATCTGAATTATCATGTTACTTGGAAATGCACTAAAGTTAGATATTGATCTCCCGTCGCCAAAGGTGACATTCCGTACCCCGAAACATATTTACCAGCCCTCTGGTTGATCTATTTCCCAGAAACTTTTCTCATCACAAATCTGGAATGCCTTACTAGTTGTTTCGGGCTATACAACGTGTGAAAATAATGTTTATATCCAACTTTTCCGGAGTTGACTGAATTCACATCATATTTCCCTAAAGGTGCACTGCCATCTTGGATCAGGCACTAATCTCTCATGGCAACCACAGGGACTAGGGAGTGAGCATCAGAAAATTGATGGTAAACATTTTATTTTGACCATAGTTCACACATTCTATAGCCTGAAACGGGTCAACCAGAGAGCTGGTAAATATGTTTTCCGGGTACGTGATGTCGTCGTCGTCAGCGACGGGAACTGTACAGGTCTCCCGGGGCGAAGAGGCTGCCTCATATCTGTTGTTGTTGACATGTCTTCTACGCGCTTGTCAATAGGACAGACTTTCTGGAGTCATTGCTCAGAATCAGCAGAATTTATTTCAGTGTGTGATAACTTAAGATGTCAGGGTTTGATCATATATCAACTGGATGACAACAGTGGCTAACAGATTTGTTGTTTCTCAGGTGATGTTCTGGAGATCGGGGCTCTGTGGGCTATCCTGAAGAAGGACATCCCTTCCTTTGAGAGATACATGGCCCAGCTCAAATGTTACTACTTTGATTACAAGTAAATGTCACTTATTTGTTTTGTTTTCATGTTCAAAATAATAACGTAATCTTTCTCTCTATATTCCCAGAGCATCTTAACCTATGCTTGTTCAATCAACTAGATCAGTGTCTCTCACTTTCTCCCTCCGTCCAGGGATGAGTTGCCAGAGTCGGCCTACATGCACCAGCTGCTGGGTCTGAACCTCCTCTTCCTGCTGTCCCAGAACCGTGTGTCAGAGTTCCACACAGAGCTGGAGAGGCTGACTGCTAAAGACATCCAGACCAATGTCTACATCCGCCACCCTGTCTCCTTAGAGCAGGTAACTGCTGCTGCTTCAGGCCCTCATTATCTCCCCAAGAAGAGTCATATTCTGGCCTTCATTGACGTAGTTAAATATCTTCAGCGGGAATTCATATTTTCACCTTGCAGATGGCTTCTTCATTTGTTCTTTTCTCATTTGTTCTTTGCTTATCTTTGTGGGAGCCATGTAACTTCCCATGTGTAGAACTGGCTTGTAGAATGTCTGTTTTGAACTGTTTGTTAACTTCCTGTCAGTACCTGATGGAGGGAAGTTACAACAAGGTGTTTCTGGCCAAAGGAAACATCCCTGCTGAGAGCTACACCTTCTTCATAGACATTCTGCTAGACACCATCCGGTAGGTAACCGCATGACATTGGATGAATGAATATTTTGCCTGGAAACGATAAGATGCTTGGATTGGATGAGCCATTTTGGTGGTCCGACAATGTGTGTTCCTTCTCTGTTTCAGTGATGAGATTGCTGGGTGCATAGAGAAGGCTTATAAACAGATTCAGTTCAACGAAGCTACCAGAGTCCTTTTCTTCTCCTCCCCAAACAACATGACAGAGTATGCCAACAAGGTTAGTTCATGTCTGTTTTACTCTGTTCTATACCCTACTGAACACTAACCTTGATCCAAGATCTGTTTGTGCTTGACCAAGGACCATATGAGTTAGCTTTTCCAGCATAAACAGATCTGGGACCAGGCTAACTGAACATGCCCCTGGATTTGAGAGAATGGGCGATCCTTAGAACTTGAGTTTAGTCCCATCTCGTCATATTAAAGTTGTCTGTGTTACAGCGGGGCTGGACCCAGAGCCCCTCGTCATATGAAAGTTGTCTGTGTTACAGCGGGGCTGGACCCAGAGCCTCTCGTCGTATTAAAGTTGTCTGTGTTACAGCGGGGCTGGACCCAGAGCCTCTCGTCGTATTAACGTTGTCTGTGTTACAGCGGGGCTGGACCCAGAGCCTCTCGTCGTATTAACGTTGTCTGCGTTACAGCGGGGCTGGACCCAGAGCCTCTCGTCATATTAAAGCTGTCTGTTACAGCGGGGCTGGACCCAGAGCCTCTCGTCATATTAAAGTTGTCTGTGTTACAGCGGGGCTGGACCCAGAGCCTCTCGTCATATTAAAGTTGTCTGTGTTACAGCGGGGCTGGACCCAGAGCCTCTCGTCATATTAAAGTTGTCTGTGTTACAGCGGGGCTGGACCCAGAGCCTCTGGTCATATTAACGTTGTCTGTGTTACAGCGGGGCTGGACCCAGAGCCTCTCGTCATATTAACGTTGTCTGTGTTACAGCGGGGCTGGACCCAGAGCCTCTCGTCATATTAACGTTGTCTGTGTTACAGCGGGGCTGGACCCAGAGCCTCTGGTCATATTAAAGTTGTCTGTGTTACAGCGGGGCTGGACCCAGAGCCTCTTGTCATATTAAAGTTGTCTGTGTTACAGCGGGGCTGGACCCAGAGCCCAGATGACTACTACTCGTTCAGCAGCCAACAGCAGAGGACAGAGGAAGTCAACATCCCCTCCACCGAGCTGGCTACGCAGGTCATCGAATATGCACGGCAGCTGGAGATGATTGTGTAGACAGGGCGCCGGACGACAGAAGCTAGCTATATATCTTCATGACACAGACACATGCATACATACAGTCCTCAAATGTTGACAGATTGTCAGACTGGTAGATTTTCCAACACTTTGTCCTTCTGTACCACTCAACCTGCTTCTCACGGCTCTGATAAAGAGACGAGGCGCGTGTTTTTTTTACATCCTAGTCTGACGGTGTGTTTACGCATCGCAGTAATGTACTGAAATAAAGTCATCACTTCACAACTAAGGCCAGTCTGTTCAGTGGCTCCTGACAGCTTTGTCCACCTTTTTAGGAATTACCCCGAGTTTAAAGATTGACGTGTTGGCACATTCTAATGTCCCAAGTTTCCATTTACCCGGACTACTTTGAGGAACGTTTTGGAGGGTTTTATTGTCTAGGGAATAGGGTGTAATTTGCCATTTTCCTCTCAAGTCCATTTACTAATTCATAGTGTGCTGAAGCACAGTGGCCAATATAGTGGTGGTCTTCCATGTGTCTCTAAATGGTTGACATCCTGCATTACACCTGCTATTGGCTTCTCCTTGTCCTCTGAGGTATCTTCTTAAAACTCTGGGGTTTTCAATGCCCTGGCCACTGACAAGAGAGAATTGCTATAAAAGTATTTGTTTAATGTCTTGCTCCACCTCCTCAATGGTTTGTAATCTAATTGATCTGGAAAATACAAAATGTTTGTTTCTGAAAGATTATCAACATTTTAAAATAAAATCTTTTTTTTTCTGACTTGTGGTCTACTTTTATAATTTGCAGTGTAATTTAACAGGTGACTTAACATGACTACTGTACTACTCTGTATAAATATTTCTTCTAGTATTTTGTGAATGAACGTGTGTTGTCACTAGCGAGTCTCTCTTTTCTCTCTCAGCGCTAGGGAGGCGGCTAGGGTTGCCGTGGTGACCCAGGGAGGCTCACACAGGTAGTTCCTGCTCACGTTCAACCTGATGGGAGAGAGAGGTGAAGAAGAGAGGTTGTCTTTCTCCAATTGGGGGGGGGGGGGAGACTAGAAATGATCAAGTTAGTATAGGAATGGAATAGGATATTTTCTTTCCTCTGTGACTTGCTGCCATAGCTTGACACATATCAATAGTGTTATATCACGCTACACTCACAAGGGGAATGAGATATCAAATGATGGAGCCAAAGCTGTGTAGTTTGGTAGGTAGCTAGGCTAGGTTGAAGTGTGTTAGTGTGACTCACCACTTGGTGACGTTGGATGGCAACGCTGCGTTAGTGGCACGGTGTTGGCAGCGGGCCTGGCGCGAGCAGGACCTATCCACCGTGAACGGGTGCCAGCAGCCTGATGGGCGAGGAGGGCACTTGGGAGACAGAGGAGAGGCTGATGGGATATCCTCAATTGTCTCCTCTTTCTTGGCATCCTTTGTCTTCACCTGTTCTTCCCTCCTGGACTGAGCCACTGCTCGTGTCTGTTTCTTCCTGGACTGGGCGGGAGGAGCCTTGGCTGGGGTGTCTGGAGGGGGTTTTGAGTCTGAGGCTTGGGGTAGCTGGGTAGTGGGTACGGCAGCAGCAGTAGTAGTAGTAGTTTTAGGTGTGAAAGGGTTGATGCCACTGTACCACTCCTCAAAGGCTGTGTCTACCTCTGTAGGATCATCTACCTCCCTCACCGTCACCTTACCGCCAAGTGTTGTAGACATGCTGAACTTGGAGAAGTCTACCACACCTCTGCCGGCAGGATAATGGAACTCATTAGCATACTTCTGATACCTGTCCATCAGCTGCGTTGCCTCGGCAACCATGGGCTCTGTAAAGGAGGGCAACTGGGTATTAGATACGTGCCAGTTAGTGTAGTGTGTCCTGGTGACTCCGGGTGCTTCCCTGACGCCCTCCTGCTGCTGCTGTGGACTCTTGCCCTCTGTAGAGGGTTTGACCTCTGGCTGTTTCTTGCCCTCTGTAGAGGGTTTGACCTCTGGCTGTTTCTTGCCCTCTGTAGAGGGTTTGACCTCTGGCTGTTTCTTGCCCTCTGTAGAGGGTTTGACCTCTGGCTGTTTCTTGTTCTCTGTAGAGGGTTTGACCTCTGGCTGTTTCTTGCCCTCTGTAGAGGGTTTGACCTCTGGCTGTTTCTTGCCCTCTGTAGAGGGTTTGACCTCTGGCTGTTTCTTGCCCCCTATAGAGGGTTTGACCTCTGGCTGTTTCTTGCCCTCTGTAGAGGGTTTGACCTCTGGCTGTTTCTTGCCCTCTGTAGAGGGTTTGACCTCTGGCTGTTTCTTGCCCTCTGTAGAGGGTTTGACCTCTGGCTGTTTCTTGCCCCCTATAGAGGGTTTGACCTCTGGCTGTTTCTTGTCCTCTGTAGAGGGTTTGACCTCTGGCTGTTTCTTGTCCTCTGTAGCGGGTTTGACCTCTGGCTGTTTCTTGCCCTCTGTAGTGGGTCTGGCTTCTGGCTGTCCTCTTGAGGGCTTCTGTCCCTGCTTGGTGGTGATAGGACCTCGATATTGGCTTACGGTGGGTGTTGGTGTGAGGGGTCGTGTTGAAGATGGAGCTGGTCCTGGTGTGAGGGGTCGTGTTGAAGATGGAGCTGGTCCTGGTGTGAGGGGTCGTGGTGGGGGTTGAACTGGAGCTCGATGTGAAGCTCTGAGTGGCTCAGTAGAGAGGTGGTTCTCTCTGCTGTCCTCTGCTGGCTGAGCCCTGGACCTGTCGTCTCTGCTGTCCTCTGCTGGCTGAGCCCTGGACCCGTCCTCTGCTGGCTGAGCCCTGGACCCGTCCTCTGCTGGCTGGGCCCTGAACCTGTCCTCTCTCATCTGCTTCAGCCTCAGTCTAGCAGCCTGGGCACGTCCGCTCACAGAGTTGGGAGAGAAGGTGAGCCGGCTGCTGGTTCCTATTCCAGCTGGTTTACTGGTGACGCTCGTGGTGCAACTGGTCGAGGTGCTACCAGCGCTCTGAGCCTCAGGGGCTGCTTTAGTCTGAGGTTGGGCTTTAGTCTGAGGTTGGGCTTTAGTCTGAGGTTGGGCTTTAGTCTGAGGTTGGGCTTTAGTCTGAGGTTGGGCTTTAGTCTGAGGTTGGGCTTTAGTCTGTGTTGTAGTCCCAAGAGAAAAGGAGAAGTTGTTTGGGACAGGTGGTTTGTCTGGTTTGCTAGCAGGCTCTGGGTTGTTCTGTGGCTGGCATGCTGGTTGTATTGACTGGGCAGTAGTGTTAAAGTTATAGTCTGATTTGGAGGTCTTGGCTTTCTGGGCCTTGGCCTCTCTGTGAGCAGGCTTGACTTTAGGCGTGGAAGTTTTGACAACCTCGATGAAGGGGACTCCGTTCAGAGCTGCCCTGACTGCAGCCTGCCTCAGTGGGCTGGGAGGGGGAGGCAGACTCTCCTGCTTCTTCACATACTCCATCCTGAGGAGGGAGAGGATTGGGGAACATGACAACCTGACTGACGCCTATAAACAAACGACACCAAAAAGGCACTTATTGTAGTAGTAAAAAAATGTATTAAAACCACTTAACAGTGTTCTAAAGAACTTAAGTAAAAATACTTTAAAGTACTACTTTTGTGGGCTATCTGTAATTTACTATTTATATTTTTTGACTACTTTTACTTCACTACATTCCTAAAGAAAATTATGTACTTTTTACTCCATACATTTTCCTTGACACCCAAAAGTACTCGTTACATTTTTAATTCTTAGCAGGACTGGAAAATTGTCAAATTCCTGGACTTATCAAGAGAACATCCCTGGTCATCCCTACTGCCTCTGATCTGGAGGACTCACTAAACACAAATGCTTCATTTGTAAATTATGTCTGAGTGTGCCCCTGGCTTTCTGTAAATGTAAGAAAAATAAAATTGTGCCGTCTGTTTGGCTTAATATAAGGAATTTGAAATGATTTCTACTTTTACTTTTGATACAAAATTATATTTAAAACCAATTACTTTAAGACTTTTACTCAAGTAGTATTTTACTGGGTGACTTTCACTTTTACTTTTTTTAGGAATTACTTAAGTCATTTTCTATGAAGGTATCTTCAAATTTGACAGGTGGGTTCTTTTTACACCTGATTTTTTATGCCCATCTTCAGTCTCGTGGTCAAATCACATAATGTACTAGGAATCTAAAACACAACCAAAAAGACAGACAGATGGAGGGACAGACAGAGGGAGGGTCAGACAGAGGGAGGGTCAGACAGACAGATAGACAGAGGGTCAGACAGACAGATAGACAGAGGGACAGACAGACGGAGGGTCAGACAGACAGAGGGTCAGACAGACAGATAGACATAGAGACAGACAGACAGATGGAGGGTCAGACAGACAGAGGGACGGACAGATATTCAGAGAGACAGACGGAGGGACAGACAGACAGAGGGAAAGACAGATATTCAGAGAGACAGACGGAGGGACAGACAGACAGAGGGACAGACAGATATTCAGAGAGACAGACGGAGGGACAGACAGACAGATATTCAGAGAGACAGACGGAGGGACAGACAGACAGATATTCAGATAGACAGAGGGATCAGACAGAGGGACAGACAGACAGACAGATAGACAGAGGAACACCTATGTAAAAATGCTATTCATTGATTACAGCTCAGTGTTCAACACCATAGTACCCTCAAAGCTCATCACTAAGCTAAGGATCCTGGGACTAAACACCTCCCTCTGCAACTGGATCCTGGACTTCCTGACGGGCCGCCCCCAGGTGATAAGGGTAGGCAACAACACGTCTGCCAAGCTGATCCTCAACAGGGAGGCCCAAGGGGTGCGAGCTCAGTCCCCTCCTGTACTCCTTGTAGACCCACGACTGCGTGGCCAAACACGACTCCAACAACATCATTAAATTTGCGGATGACACTACAGTGGTAGCCTTGATTACCAACCATGACGAGACGGCCTACAGGGAGGAGGTGAGGGCCCTCGGAGTGTGGTGTCAGGAAAATAACCTCTCACTCAACGTCAACAACACAAAGGAGATGATCGTGGACTTCAGGAAACAGCACAGGGAGCACCCCCTTATCCACATCGACGGGACAGTAGTGGAGAAGGTGGAAAGTTTTAAGTTCCTTGGCGTACACATCACGGACAAACTGAAATGGTCCACCCACACAGACAGTGTGGCGCCTCTTCAACCTCAGGAGGCTAAAGAAATTTGGCTTGTCACCGAAAACACTCAAACTTTTACAGATGCACAATCGAGAGCATCATGTCGGTGCTGTATCACCGCCTGGTACGGCAACTGCTCCGCCCACAACCGCAAGGCTCTCCAGAGGGTAGTGAGGTCTGCACAACGCATCACCGGGGGCAAACTACCTGCCCTCCAGGACACCTACACCACCCGATGTCACAGGAAGGCCATAAAGATCATCAAGGACAACAACCACCCGAGCCACTGCCTGTTCACCCCGCTATCATCCAGAAGGCGAGGTCAGTACAGGTACATCAAAGCGGGGACCGAGAGACTGAAAAACAGCTTCTATCTCAAGGCCATCAGACTGTTAAACAGCCATCACTAACATTTAGTGGCTGTTGCCAACATACTGACTCAAATCTCTAGCCACTTTAATAATGAATAATTGGATGTAATAAATGTGTATTAGGTAGTTGTTGTGGAATTGTTAGATTACTTGTTAGATATTACTGCACGGTCGGAACTAGAAGCACAAGCATTTCGCTACACTCGCATTATCATCTGCTAACCATGTGTATGTGACCAATACAATTTGATTTGATTTGAAGTTTGCTGACGACACAACAGTGGTAGGCCTGATCACTGACAACGATGAGACAGCCAATAGAGAGGAGGTCAGAGACCTGGCCGTGTGGTGCCAGGACAACAACCTCTCCCTCAACGTGAGCAAGACAAAGGAGATGATTGTGGACGACAGGAAAAGGAGGGCCGAACAGGCCCCTTTTCTCATCGACGGGGCTGTAGTGGAGCGGGTTGAGAGTTTCAAGTGCCTTGACGTTCACATCACCAACAAAGCATCATGGTCCAAACACACCAAGACAGTGGTGAAGAGGGCACGACAACGCCTATTCCCCCTCAGGAGACTGAAAATATTTGGCATGGGTCCCCCGATCCCCAATAAGTTCTACAGCTGCACCAACGAGAGCATCCTGGTCGCATCACCGCCTGGTATGGCAACTGCTCGGCCTCCGACCGCAAGGCGCTACAGAGGGTGATGCGTACGGCCCAGTATATCACTGGGGCCAAGCTTCCTGCCATCCAGGACCTCTATACCAGGCGGTGTCAGAGGAAGGCCCCAAACATTTCCAAAGACTCCAGCCACCCTAGTCATAGACTGTCCTCTCTGCTAGCGCACGGCAAGCGGTACCGGAGCGCCAAGTCTAGGTCCAAGAGGCTTCTAAACAGCTTCTACCCCCAAGCCATAAGACTGCTGAACAATTAATCAAATGCTCACCTGGACAATTTACATTGACCCCCCTTTGTTTTTACACTGCTGCTACTCACTGTTTATTATCTATGCATAGTCACTTCACCCCTACCTACTGAAAAAATTACCTCGACTAACCTGTACCCCCGCACATTGACTCGGTACCGGTACCCCCTATATATAGCCTCATTACTAACCTGTACCCACGCACATTGACTCGGTACCGGTACCCCCTGTATATAGCCTCCACATTGACTCGGTACCGGTACCCCCTGTATATAGCCTCCACATTGACTCTGTACCGGTACCGCCTGTATATAGCCTCCACATTGACTCGGTACAGGTACCCCCTGTATATAGCCTCCACATTGACTCGGTACAGGTACCCCCTGTATATAGCCTCCACATTGACTCGGTACAGGTACCCCCTGTATATAGCCTCCACATTGACTCTGTACCGGTATCCCCTGTATATAGCCTCCACATTGACTCGGTGCAGGTACCCCCTGTATATAGCCTCCACATTGACTCTGTACCGGTACCCCCTGTATATAGCCTCCACATTGACTCTGTACAGGTACACCCTGTATATAGTCTCCACATTGACTCTGTACCGGTACCCCCTGTATATAGCCTCCACATTGACTCGGTACAGGTACCCCCTGTATATAGCCTCCACATTGACTCGGTACAGGTACCCCCTGTATATAGCCTCCACATTGACTCTGTACCGTAACACCCTGTATATAGCCTCCACATTGACTCTGTACCGGTACCCCCTGTATATAGCCTCCACATTGACTCTGTACCGGTACCCCCTGTATATAGCCTCCACATTGACTCGGTACAGGTACCCCCTGTATATAGCCTCCACATTGACTCTGTACCAGTACCCCCTGTATATAGCCTCCACATTGACTCGGTACAGGTACCCCCTGTATATAGCCTCCACATTGACTCTGTACCGGTACCCCCTGTATATAGCCTCCACATTGACTCTGTACCGGTACCCCCTGTATATAACGTCCACATTGACTCTGTACCGGTACCCCCTGTATATAGCCTCCACATTGACTCTGTACCGGTACCCCCTGTATATAGCCTCCACATTGACTCTGTACCGGTACCCCCTGTATATAGCCTCCACATTGACTCTGTACCGGTACCCCCCTGTATATATCCTCCACATTGACTCGGTACAGGTACCCCCTGTATATAGCCTCATTATTGTTATTTTGTTGTGTTACTGCTAAAACAATTTTTTACTTTTGTTTATTTAGTAAACATTTTCTTAACTCTATTTTCTTAAACCTGCATTGTTGGTTAATCAGTAAGCATTTCACGGTAAGGTCTACACCTGCTCTATTTGGCATATGTGACAAATAACATTGATTTGACAGACAGACAGACAGATATACAGAATGACAGACAAAGGGACAGACAGACAGAGGACAGACAGGTAGAGGGACAGACATACAGAGGACAGACAGGTAGAGGGACAGACTGACAGAGGACAGACAGGTAGAGGGACAGACAGGTAGAGGGACAGACTGACAGAGGACAGACAGGTAGCGGGACAGACAGACAGAGGACAGACAGGTAGAGGGACAGACAGACAGAGGACAGACAGACAGAGGACAAACAGACAGAGGACAGACAGGTAGCGGGACAGACAGACAGAGGACAGACAGGTAGAGGGACAGACTGACAGAGGACAGACAGGTAGAGGGACAGACAGGTAGAGGGACAGACAGACAGAGGACAGACAGGTAGAGGGACAGACTGACAGAGGACAGACGGGTAGAGGGACAGACAGACAGAGGACAAACAGGTAGAGGGACAGACAGACAGAGGACAGACAGACAGAGGACAAACAGGTAGCGGGACAGACAGACCAGGGACTCACCTATGCTCAATCTTTTTCAGAATCTTTTTAGAGAGCACAAAGTTTGGAGGCACTTTGAGAGAACCAGTTGGTTTCTGTTTATTCTCAGTGCTGCTGATTGTGCCCTTGTTGTTGCCAGTGTCACCACTAGGGGTGCTGCTTTTCTTGTTCTCTGGAAGTCCATCCTTCCATTTATGAAGAGTAGTAGATGTTCCATCAGGTCTCCTGGATCTCCTCTGGGGTTTAGTAACAACCATTGGTGGTGATATAGGCACAGACTTTCTATTCTCAATGCTCCCGCTTGTGCCCGTGCTCCCGCTTGTGCCCGTGCTCCCGCTTGTGCCCGTGCTCCCGCTTGTGCCCGTGCTGCCGCTTGTGTCACCACAAAGGAGTCTAAATTTAGACTTCAGTTCATCAAGGGTAATACGTGTTCCATCGGGTTGACTAATCCTAATCTGTGGTGACTTGGGTGCAGTATCAGGAATCAGTGGTGACATGGCAGTGATATTTTGAGGAGGAGGATCTTGTTGGGTCTTGGCTGGGATGGTAGGTGCGGGCTGGGTCTTGCCTGGGATGGTGGGTGCGGGCTGGGTCTTGCCTGGGATGGTAGGTGCGGGCTGGGTCTTGGCGGTGGGCTGGGTCTTGGCTGGGGCAGTGGGGATGGGCTGGGTCTTGGCTGGGGCAGTGGGGGTGGGCTGGGTCTTGGCTGGGGCAGTGGGGGTGGGCTGGGTCTTGGCTGGGGCAGTGGGGGTGGCAGGATTCTGAGGAGACCTAAATGAAGCCTTTATCACTGCTTTCACTGCCGCTAGTCTCTGCTGTGTTGGCTGAGGGTTGGGGGCCACTGGTGCTAGGCTCTGCTGTGTTGGCTGAGGGTTGGGGGCCACTGGTGCTAGTCTCTGCTGTGTTGGCTGAGGGTTGGGGGCCACTGGTGCTAGGCTCTGCTGTGTTGGCTGAGAGTTGGGGGCCACTGGTGCTGGTCTCTGCTGTGTTGGCTGAGGGTTGGGGGCCACTGGCACTAGTCTCTGCTGTGTTGGCTGAGGGTTGGGGGCCACTGGTGCTAGTCTCTGCTGTGTTGGCTGAGGGTTGGGGGCCACTGGCGCTAGTCTCTGCTGTGTTGGCTGAGGGTTGGGGGCCACTGGCGCTAGTCTCTGCTGTGATGGCTGAGGGTTGGAGGCCAGGGCTGCCTCCTGCGATGATGGGCCCTGTGGCTGAGGTTTTGGTAAAGACATTGTCTGGGATGGGTGAGGGGGGCTTATAGGGGTATGCCAGAAGGGAGAGGAAGGGGTAGCAGAGTACGTAGGAACAGCCTGCATGCTCATTGGGCTCTCTGTGGAGAGACTTGATATAGATGGGGTTGCCTGCATTGAGCACAGAGAAGCTTGCCCCATGTTTACAGTGAAGTCTGGGATGCCCTTGAACTGACTGGGTGGCACAGGGTTTAAGAGCTTGGGGGTGGAAACCTTAGTGGTGGTCTTTTCTGCCTCTTTCGCTTTTCCCTTCTCAGTGTCGCCCCTCCCGAGGCTTTTCTCGGGCTGTTGTTCCTGCTCTGAGTGGCTGTTGCCCATCCTCTCTCACTCTAACTTCCTGTGAAAATGAAAATAACTATTATGTCTCTCTAATATAATTAACCAATCAATCAAATGTATTTGATAAAGCCCTAAATACATTAACAGTTGTCACAAAGTGTTTTACAGATACCCAGCTAATCATCTCTCTCTAATAGGCCAGATACCCAACCTATCATCTCTCTCTAATAGGCCAGATACCCAACCTATCATCTCTCTCTTATAGGCCAGATACCCAGCCTATCATCTCTCTCTAATAGGCCAGATACCCAGCCTATCATCTCTCTCTAATAGGCCAGATACCCAGCCTATCATCTCTCTCTTATAGGCCAGATACCCAGCCTATCATCTCTCTCTAATAGGCCAGATACCCAGCCTATCATCTCTCTCTAATAGGCCAGATACCCAGCCTATCATCTCTCTCTAATAGACCAGATACCCAGCCTATTATCTCTCTCTAATAGGCCAGATACCCAGCCTATCATCTCTCTCTAATAGGCCAGATACCCAGCCTATCATCTCTCTCTAATAGGCCAGATACCCAGCCTATCATCTCTCTCTAATAGACCAGATACCCAGCCTATTATCTCTCTCTAATAGGCCAGATACCCAGCCTATCATCTCTCTCTAATAGGCCAGATACCCAGCCTATCATCTCTCTCTAATAGGCCAGATACCCAGCCTATCATCTCTCTCTAATAGGCCAGATACACAGCCTATCATCTCTCTCTAATAGGCCAGATACCCAGCCTATCATCTCTCTCTAATAGGCCAGATACCCAGCCTATCATCTCTCTCTAATAGGCCAGATACCCAGCCTATCATCTCTCTCTAATAGGCCAGATACCCAACCTATCATCTCTCTCTAATAGGCCAGATACCCAGCCTATCATCTCTCTCTAATAGGCCAGATACCCAGCCTATCATCTCTCTCTAATAGGCCAGATACCCAGCCTATCATCTCTCTCTAATAGGCCAGATACCCAGCCTATCATCTCTCTCTAATAGGCCAGATACCCAGCCTATCATCTCTCTCTAATAGGCCAGATACCCAGCCTATCATCTCTCTCTAATAGACCAGATACCCAGCCTATTATCTCTCTCTAATAGGCCAGATACCCAGCCTATCATCTCTCTCTAATAGGCCAGATACCCAGCCTATCATCTCTCTCTAATAGGCCAGATACCCAGCCTATCATCTCTCTCTAATAGGCCAGATACACAGCCTATCATATCTCTCTAATAGGCCAGATACCCAGCCTATCATCTCTCTCTAATAGGCCAGATACCCAGCCTATCATCTCTCTCTAATAGGCCAGATACCCAGCCTATCATCTCTCTCTAATAGGCCAGATACCCAACCTATCATCTCTCTCTAATAGGCCAGATACCCAGCCTATCATCTCTCTCTAATAGGCCAGATACCCAGCCTATCATCTCTCTCTAATAGGCCAGATACCCAGCCTATCATCTCTCTCTAATAGGCCAGATACTCAGCCTATCATCTCTCTCTAATAGGCCAGATACCCAGCCTATCATCTCTCTCTAATAGGCCAGATACCCAGCCTATCATCTCTCTTTAATAGGCCAGATACCCAACCTATCATCTCTCTCTAATAGGCCAGATACCCAGCCTATCATCTCTCTCTAATAGGCCAGATACCCAGCCTATCATCTCTCTCTAATAGGCCATATACACAGCCTATCATCTCTCTCTAATAGGCCAGATACACAGCCTATCATCTCTCTCTAATAGGCCAGATACCCAACCTATCATCTCTCTCTAATATGCCAGATACCCAACCTATCATCTCTCTCTAATAGGCCAGATACCCAGCCTATCATCTCTCTCTAATAGGCCAGATACCCAGCCTATCATCTCTCTCTAATAGGCCAGATACACAGCCTATCATCTCTCTCTAATAGGCCAGATACCCAGCCTATCATCTCTCTCTAATAGGCCAGATACCCAGCCTATCATCTCTCTCTAATAGGCCAGATACCCAGCCTATCATCTCTCTCTAATAGGCCAGATACCCAGCCTATCATCTCTCTCTAATAGGCCAGATACCCAGCCTATCATCTCTCTCTAATATGCCTACAGTGCATTCAGATAGTATTCACTCCCCCTGACTTTTTCCACATTTTGTTGTGTTACAAAGTGGGATTAAAATTGATTTCATTGTCATTTGTTTCAACGATCTATGCAAAATACTCTATAAGTGTCAAAGTGGAAGAAAAACTCTTAACATTTTTTTTAATGCAAAATAAAACAAGAATATATATTTTGATTAGATAAGTATTCAACCCCTTGAGTCGTACAATACATTACAGCTGTGAGTCTTTCTGAGTATGTCTGTAAGTGCTTTGCAAATCTGGATTGTACAATATTTGCCCATTGTCTTTTTTAAATTCTGCAAGCTCTGTCAAGTTGGTTGTTGATCATTGCTAGACAGCAATTTTAAAGTCTTGCCATAGATGTTCAAGATGATTTAAGTCAAAACTGTAACTAGGCCCGCCATGAACATTCAATTTCCTATTGACAAGTAATTGGCCTTGCGTTTAAGGTTATTGTCCTGCTGAAAGGTGAATTCATTTCCCAGTGTCTGTTGGAAAGCAGACTGAACCAGGTTTTGCTCTAGGATATTGCCTGTGTTTAGCACTATTCATTAAAAAAAAAATCATAGTCCTTGCCAATGACAACCATACCCATAACATGATGCAGCCACCACCATGCTTGAAAATATGAAGACTGGTAATCAGTGATGTGTTTGCCCCAAACATAATGCTTTGTATCAGTGGTGTAAAGTACTTAAGTAAAACATACTTTTTGGTGTATCTGTACTTTACTATTTATACTTGTGACACTTTTACTTTTACTCCACTACATTCCTAAATAAAATAATGTACATTTTATTCCATACATTTTCCCTGACACCCAAAAGTACTTGTTACATTTCGAATGTTTAGCAGGACAGGAAAATGGTCCAATTCACACACTTATTAAGAGAACACTCCTGGTCATCCCTACTGCCTCTGATCTGGAGGACTCACTAAACAGAGAACATTCCTGGTCATCCCTATTGCCTCTGATCTGGCGGACTCACTTATTAACACAAATGCTTGGTTTGTAAATGATGTCTGGATGTTGGAGTGTGCACCTAGCTATCTGTAAATTTAAAAAAACAAGAAAATTGTGCTGTCTGGTTTGCTTAATATAAGGAATGTTAAATTATTTATACTTTTACTTTTGATACTTAAGTATATTTTAGCAATAACATTTACTTTTGATCTTAAGTATATTTGAAACCAAATACTTTTAAAAACCTTTACTCAAGTAGTATTTTCCCGCGTGACTTTCACTTTTACGTGAGTAATTTTCTATAAAAGTATGATAGATGGGTACTTTTTACACCACTGTATTCAGGGCAAAAAGTTAATTTCTTAACCAAATTTGTTGCCGTATTACATTAGTGCCTAATTGCAAACATGATGTATGCTTTGGAATATTTGTATTCTGTACAGGCTTCGTTCTTTTCACTTTGTAATTTAGGTTAGTATTGTGGAGTAACTACAATGTTGTTGATCCATCCTCAGTTTTCTCCTTTCACAGTCATTAAACTATGTAACTGGTTTAAAATCACCATTGGACTCATGGTGAAATCCCTGTGCGGTTTCCTTCCTCTCCGGTAACTGAGTTAAGAAGGATTCCTGTATCTTTGTAGTGACTGGGTGTATTGATACACCACCCAAAGTCTAATTAATAACTTTACCATGCTCAAAGGGATATTCAGCGTCTGCTTTTTTTTTACCCATCTACGGAAAACCTCCCTGGTCTTTGTCGTTGAATCTGTGCTTGTAATTCACTGCTCGACAGAGGGATCTTACAGATTACTGTAGGTGTGGGGTATAGAGATGAGGTAGTCATTCAAAAATCATGTTAAACACTATTATTGTACACAGTGAGTCCGTGCAACTTATTATTTGACGTGTTAAGCACATTTTTACTCCTGAATGTATTTAGGCTTGGCATAACAAAGGGGTTAAATACTTATTCACTCAAGACATTTCAGATTTTCACTTTTTAATCATTTGTAAACATTTGTAAAAACATAATTCCACTTTGCAATTATGGGGTATTGTGTGTTGATCAGTGACACAAAATAAAAATGTGTTCAGGCTGTAACACAATGTGGATAAACTCAAGGGGTGTGAATACTTTCTGAAGGCACTGTATGTCTGTCTGTTATTGGACAGGCCAGGCTTGTAAAATAGATTTTCAATTTCATTGAGATCATCTGTATAAATTAAATAAATTAGTTGTGTCAAATCTTCAATTCGAGCCCTAAAAGAAGTGTTTCACAACAGTTCATGTTGAGCCATAGGCCTAACTAATGTGAACTGGGTATACAGGAGATGTTGAATATGGCGATTCTCCTATAAATCCATGAAGCAGCCATTCAACTTGCCATTCACCAGCTTTCAAGCGTAATAATATTCGGTATTTACCAAAGAATGAGTTTCGCTGAGCAGCGATCATCATTACTGCCGTTACAGACGGTATGTACTTCAAAAAAAAAGGTCTAAATGAAAAGTTACATGCAACCCCAAAAAAATGCATTGTCTGTTAAGAATCTAGCCGATGTATTGTTTTAACTAAGTCTACATGCGCCAATAAAATCCCTCATTAAGGCGCCCACACAGGCCCATTTTTTCCCCTTCAGGCCACCATTATTAGCCAGTTTTGGCGAAAATATACCAAATAAAACAGGCCCACTATGCAAAAAATATATTAAAAAATGGACCAGCCCATCTGGCGTTTGTCCGAGATGACAGAGGTCCAGTCCACCCCCTGTTTAGCTAGATTCTTTCCAAACAAAAGTTGCATGTAACTTTTTATTTACACATTTTTTGGAAGTATTTTGACATAATTAAGATTGAAAAAATGGTAAATGGCAGTTTAAAGCATAATCGCCATATTCAACATCTTCTCTAAACCCATATTCTGGTTCGGTCTAACGTTAGTAACGTTATCACTTTAAGAAATTAAAATATCGTGAACCTGTTTGAACATGAATTAATCCTAATTTTAAAAAGTAGAGAGAAAAATGTTTAGATTTTGCCCAAATTCCTGTTAATCCGAAATTAAGGTATTTAATAGTTTACAAATACTGCGAATTTACATTTGGCTAACATTAACGTTACTGACAGTTAGCTAACGTTACCGTTATAACGACACCTATGCTAGCTAAAGTTAACGTTAGCTAGCTAGCTACCTTATTTGAAAAGTACCTTTCTATGGACCTCAGACATATCATTGCGACTCCTATAAATCACTCGTTGCAGATTCCCCACCACTGGTATGAAGTGAGTCAATTTTCCAGCGTATTTGTGTGTGAAAATAGCGGCTATAAAGTTAGCTAGCTAGCTACTGTAGCTTTTGAATCAAAATAGAAGTTCGAGGGCATTCTTTTTGAGCGTGAGCTGCCGAATGAAATGGAACTGCTGGCCTCCAATGACCTCATATACCAGCAAGCCAAACTATATTAATTTCCTAATAACTTGACAATATGGTAACTTTTTTAAAGATATAGCTAATTTAAGTCACAGCTCTAGTTCTACACTGAACAAAAATATAGACTCAACATGTAAAATGTTGGTTTCATGAGCTGAAATAAACAATCCCAGACATGTTTCATATGCACAAAAATATTATTTTTCTCAAATTTTGTGCACAATTTTGTTTACATCTCTGTTGGTGAGCATTTCTCATTTGCCAAGATAATTCATCCCCCTGACAGGTGTGGCATATCAAGAAGCTGATTAAACGGCATTATCATTGGGGCGACAGGTAGCCTAGTGGTTAGAGCGTTGAACTAGTAACCAAAAGGTTGCAAGATTGAATCCCCAAGCTGACAAGGTAAAAATATGTCGTACTGCCCCTGAACAAGGCAGTTAACCCACTGTTCCTAGGCCGTCATTGAAAATAAGAATTTGTTCTTAACTGACTTGCCTAGTTAAATAAAGATATATATTTTTTTACACAGGTACACCTCGTGCTAGGACCAATAAAAGGCCACTCTAAAATGTGCAGTTTTGTCACACAACACAGATGTCTCAAGTTTTGAGGGAGTGTGCAATTGGCATGCTGACTGCAGGAATGTCCACCAGAGCTGTTGCCAGAAAATGTAATGTTAATTTCTCTACCATAAGCCGCCTCTATGTCGTTGTAGAGAATTTTTCCCAGCGGCCTCACAACCGCCGATCACGTGTATGTCGTCATGTGGGCGAGTGGTTTGCTGATGTCAACGTTGTGAACAGAGGCCCCATGGTGGCGGTGGGGTTATTGGTATAGGCAGGCATAAGCTACGGACAACGAACACAATTGCATTTATCGATGGCAATTTGAATGCACAGAGATACCGTGACGAGATCCTGAGGCCCATTGTCGTACCATTCATCCGCCGCATCACCTCATGTTTCACCATGATAATGCATGGCCCTTTGCCGCAAGGATCTGTACACAATTCCTGGAAGCTGAAAATGTCCCAGTTCTTCCATGGCCTGCATACTCAGCAGACATGTCACCCATTGAGCATGTTTGGGATGCTCTGGATCCACGTGTATGACACCGTGTTCCAGTTCCACGCCAATATCCAGCCACTTCGCACAGCCATTGAACAGGAGTGGAACAACATTCCACAGGCCACAATCAACAGCCTGATCAATTCTATGTGAAGGAGATTTATCATGACACATTTACATGTGTCATGATGTAAATGGTGGTCACACCAGATACTGACTGGTTTTCTGATCTACGCCTCTACTTTTTTTGTAAGGTATCTGTGATCAACAGATGCATGTCTGTATTCCCAGTCATATGAAATCCATAGAGTAGGCCATCATTTATTTATTTCAATTGACCTGTAACTCAGTAAAATCTTTTAAATTGTTGCATGTCGCGTTTATATTTTTGTTCAATGTAGTATGATGTTATATTAACAATGTAATATGTTGTACAATATAATAAAAAATGTAGGACATATAGTATGTTATGAATTACAATTCGTATGATATGTTACGGATTGCAATTCATACTAGAGGTCTACCGATTAATCGGAATGGCCGATTTAATTAGGGCCGATTTCAAGTTGTCATAACAATCAGAAATCGGTATTTTTGGGCGCCGATTTGCCGAATATTTTGAATTTTTTTACACCTTTATTTAATCTTTATTTAACTAGGCAAGTCAGTTAAGAACATATTCTTATTTTCAGTGACGGCCTAGGACAGATTTTTAACCTTGTCAGCTCGGGGGATCCAATCTTACAACCTTACGGTTAACTTGTCCAATTGTCACGCCCTGGCCTTAGTATTATTTGTTTTCTTTATTATTTTAGTTAGGTCAGGGTGTGACATGGGGTATGTGTGTGTTTGGGGTATTATATGGTAGAGGGGGTGTTGGTGGTAGTGTATGGGTTTGTGTTGAGTGTATGTATCTAGCTGTGTCTATGGTTGTGCGGAGTTTTCTAGGAAAGTCTATGGTTGCCTGAATGGGTTCTCAATTAGAGACAGCTGGTTTCTGTTGTCTCTAATTGGGAACCATATTTAAGGCGATCATAGGCTTTAGCTGTTGGTGGGTCATTGTATATGTCGTACGTAAGTAGTTTGTGTGTGCACTTGCGTTTTAAGTTTCACGATCGTTTGTTGTTTTTGTTAGTTTGAATAAGTGTTACGTGTTCATCTTCATCGTTGAAATAAAAAGAAGATGTATTCAAGTCATGTTGCGCCTTGGTCCTCTCATTCACCTCAAGACGATCGTGACACCAATGCTCTAACACCTGATTACATTGCACTCCACGAGGAGCCTGCCTGTTAAGTGAATGCAGTAAGCTAAGGTAAGTTGCTAGCTAGCATTAAACTTATCTTATAAAAAACAATCAATCAATGACTGTCATTGCTCCAATGTGTACTTAACCATAAACATCAATGCCTTTCTTAAAATCAATACACAAGTATATATTTTTTAAACCTGCATATTTAGCTAAAAGAAATCCAGGTTAGCAGGCAATATTAACCAGGTGAAATTGTGTCATTTCTCTTGCGTTCATTGCACGCAGAGTCAGGGTATATGCAACAGTTTGGGCCGCCTGGCTCTTTGCGAACTAATTTTCCAGAATTTTACGTAATTATGACATAACATTGAAGGTTGTGCAATGTAACAGGAATATTTAGACTCATGGATGCCACCCGTTAGATAAAATACGGAACGGAATAAACATTTTGTTTTCGAGGTGATTGTTTCCGGATTAGTCAAAGGTATATGGTTTAGAGAGAAATAGTCGACGCGTTATAATTCTTGTAATAACTTGCGGCTGAACTTGAAAGAGGTTCCTTCATTATTTTACCATTCATGTCTTCCATAGAGAATGTCTTGATCTACTTCAAATAAGGTCTGTGTTTCGCGGAGGAGCAGACTGACAGGGGACCACGCAGACAAGCTCTGCTTTCTGCACTACAACCTAAAACTTCTTAACTGGGAATATTGAAGACCCATGAAAGCTGGTGGTTCATTTTAACATATGTTCTCATATTATTTGAGACTAAATTGATTTTATTTATGTATTATATTAAGTTAAAATAAAAGTGTTCGTTGTTCATTCAGTATTGTTGCAATTGTCATTATTACAAAAATGTGTGTGTGTATGTATGATATATATATATAAATACATTTTTATTTTTTTAAATCGTCCGATTAATCAGTATTGGCTTTATTTTGTCCTCCAATAATCGGTATATGCGTTGAAAAATCATAATCGATCGACCTCTAGTTCATACAATATATTACGAATTTGCAATATGTATGATATAATACGAATTCCAATTTGTTGTTTCGAATGTTAGCTAGGTGGCTAATGCTAAAGTTAGCTAGGTCGGTAATGTTAGCTAGGCTAGGGTTAATCTTAGGGTTAGGTTAAAGGGTTAAGTTAAGGGTTAGCTCACATGCTAAGTAGTTGCAAAGTTAGCTAAAATGCTAAAGATGTCCAGAACACACACATGCACGCACTCTCACCCTCACTCTATCTCACTCTCTGCTCTCATTTTCGAATCGTTCTCTCCTCTCTCTCTCTCGCCACCTTTACGTCATTTCTGGGTATCAGGATGGACTTGTGTTGCAGCAGCCCACACAAGTCCATCCTGATACCCAGAAACGGCGTAAAGGTGGCGAGAGAGAGAGGAGAGAAGGATTCGAAAATGAGAGTGAGATAGAACGAGAGGGTGAGAGTGGCAGCGCCGTACCTTTGTTTTTGCCTTTAGTAACCTACAGTAACCTAACGTAGCATATCATACCATAAATGGAGTGTCATGATATTTTAGTAGGCTTGGACGGTATCCAGATTGTCATACCTTAATGCTGACCGTGTGCCATAACGGGATATTTGGTAATACCGGCACTGAACACAAGGGGTGCTATTTTCTAACGCTACTAACTCCGAAGGTTAGCAGTGCTAACAAGTACATGTAAAATCTCATAGAGAATGCTAACTAAATGCTAATGAGCGCATTGCGAAATATTATACAGTCTCTGAAATAAACTATTTGCAAGACAGACATCCCAGCTCATAAAGTTATACAAGTATCAAAAAAAATGCTACTCACAATTTGCTGCACAACATGAATATTAGACAGCAAGGCTCTTGTTCCACGAGGGGATTCTCTGCTGTTACAAATCAAAGCTTGATTTTGAAGATGCTAACCACTTAGCTAGGTAGCTAACTAGCTACTAAATTAGCAAATCAAATGCACAACTGCAGAGCATTTAGCACATTTTAGACAGTTAACTTAATAGTTATAAGATATCTAGCTGGTAAAACATCCAGTTGTGAATTCCATACGGTAACTAGATCACCTGGCGCGTGCTGCACAACAGTGAGTGGCTCCGGTCTCTCAAAAGTAATTGAACAAACTAACATAATCATGCATTAAATTGTGAATTTTAAAATCAATCAAAATCCTTTGTAGTCATTGACTGCCTGAAGTCATAGACATCACCAGATCCTGGGTTTGTTCCCTGGTGATGCCCTGCCAGGCCTTTACTGCAGCTGTGTCAGTTCCTGCTTGTTTTCTTGGGGGCTTTTTTCCTTCAGCAAGTGAAATGCATGCTCAATTGGATTCAGGTCAGGTGATTGACTTGGCCATTGCAGAACATTTCACTTCTTTGCCTTAAAAAAAGTATTGGGTTGCTTTCGCAGTATGCTTCGGGTCATTGGCCATCTGCACTGTGAGGCGTAGTCCAATGAGTTTTGAAGCCTTTGGCTGAATCTGAGCAGATGATATACAGTGGCTTGCGAAAGTATTCACCCCCCTTGGCATTTTTCCTATTTTGTTGCCTTACAACCTGGAATTAAAATGGACTTTTTGGGTGGTTTGTATCATTTGATTTACACAACAATCCTACCACTTTGAAGATGCAAAATATTTTTTCTTGGGAAACAAACAAGAAATAAGACCAATAAAAACAGAAAACTTGATCGTGCATAACTATTCATCCCCCCAAAGTCAATACTTTGTAGAGCCACCTTTTGCAGCAAGTACAGCTACAAGTCTCTTGGGGTATGTCTCTATAAGCTTGGCACATCTAGCCACTGGGATTTTTGCTTATTCTTCAAGGCAAAACTGCTCCAGCTCCTTCAAGTTGGATGGGTTTCTCTGGTGTACAGCAATCTTTAAGTCATACCACAGATTCTCAATGGATTGAGCTCTGGCCTTTGACTAGGCTATACCAAGACATTTAAATGTTTCCCCTTAAACCACTCAAGTGTTGCTTTAGCAGTATGCTTAGGGTCATTGTCCTGCTGGAAGGTGAACCTCCATCCCAGTCTCAAATCTCTGGAAGACTGAAACAGGTTTCCCTCAAGAATTTCCCTATATTTAGCACCATCCATCTTTCCTTCAATTCTGACCAGTTTCCCAGTCCCTGCCGATGGAAAAACATCCCCACAGCATGATGCTGCCACCACCATGCTTCACTGGGGATGGGGTTCTCGGGGTGATGAGAGGTGTTGGGTTTGCGCCAGACATAGCGTTTACCTTGATGGCCAAAAATATCAATTTTAGTCTCATCTGACCAGAGTACCTTCTTCCATTTGTTTGGGGAGTCTCCCACACGCGTTTTGGAGAACACCAAACGGGTTTGCATATTTTTTTCTTTAAGCAATGTCTTTTTTCTGACCACTCTTCCATAAAACCCAGTTCTGTAGAGTGTACGGCTTAAAGTGGTCCTATGGACAGATACTCCAATCTCCGCTGTGGAGCTTTGCAGCTCCTTCCGGGTTATCTTTGGTCTCTTTGTTGCCTCTCGGATTAATGCCCTCCTTGCCTGGTCTGTGAGTTTTGGTGGGCGGCACTCTCTTGGCAGGTTTGTTATGGTGCCATATTCTTTCCATTTTTAATAATAGATGTAATAGTGTTCCGTGGGATGTTCAAAGTTTCAGATATTTTTTTATAACCCATCCCTGATCTGTACTTCTCCACAACTTTGTTCTTGACCTGTTTGTAGAGCTCCTTGGTCTTCATTGTGCCACTTGCTTGATGGTGTTGTAGACTCTGGGGCCTTTCAGAACAGGTGTGTATATATACTGAGATCGTGTGACGGATCATGTTACACTTAGATTGTACACAGGTGGACTTTATTTAACTAATTATGTGACTTCTGAAGGTAATTGGTTGCACCAGATCTTATTTAGGGGCTTCATAGCAAAGGGGGTGAATACATATGCACGCATCACTTTTCCTTTTTTTATTTTTAGAATATTTTTTAAACAAGTCATTTTTTTAAATTTCACTTCACCAATTTGGACTATTTTGTGTATGTCCATTACATGAAATCCAAATAAAAATCAATTTAAATTACAGGTTGGAATGCAACAAAATAGGAAAAACACCAAGGGGGATGAATACTTTTGCAAGGCACTGTAGCCCTAATGACTTCAGAATTCATCCTGCTGCTTTTGTCAGCAGTCACATCATCAATAAATACAAGGGAACCAGTTCCGTTGGCAGCCATACATTCCCACGCCATAACACTACCTCCACCATGCTTCACAGATGAGGTGGTATGCTTTGGATCATAAGCAGTTCCTTCCCTTCTCCATTCTCTTCTCTTCCCATCATTCTGGTACAAGTTGATCTTTGTCTCATCTATCCATAGGATGTTGTTCCAGAACTCTACAGGCTTTTTTAGATGTTGTTTGGCAAACGATAATCTGGTCTTCCTGGTGTTTTTTTTTTTTATACCAATGGTTTATATATTGTGGTAAACCCTCTGTATTTACTCTAGTGAAGTCTTCTCTTGATTGTTGACTTTGACACAGATACCTCCTGGAGAATGTTGTTGATCTGGCCAACCGTTGTGAAGGGGTTTTCTTCACCAGGGAAAGAATTATTCTGTCATCCACCACAGTGTTTTTCCGTGATCTTCCGGGCCTTTTGGTGTTCCTGAGCTCACCAGTGCGTTCTATCTGTTTAAGAATGTACCAAATAGTTGATTTGGACACACCTAATGTTTTAGCTATCTTTCTGATGGGTTTGTTTAGATTGTTCAGCCTAATGATGGCTTGCTTCACCGCCAGTGACAGTTCTTTGGACTTCATATTGAGGGTTAACAGCAACAGATTCCAAATGCAAATGCCACACTTGAAATCAACTCTAGACCTTTTATCTGCTTACTTGGAAATAAACTAATGAGGCAATAACACACACCTGGCCATGTAACAGCTGAGCAGTCCAATTACTTTTGGTAAAGGGGGGCCACATATAAAAAGTCCTGTAATTCCTACACCGTTCACCCGATTTTAATGTAAATACCCTCAAATTGAAGCTGAAATTCTGCACTTTCAGCTCATATTCATTATTTAATATCATTAGTTTAACTCTAATATGCTGTGGTAGACAGCTAAAATAATAATAACTTGGTCAATGTCCAAATATTTATGGAACTGACTGTATATGCCTAAACCTAGATTTGAGTAACATATAATACGTTTTGCTCTGAGACCAGGCTGGTGCGGAACGAAGGGTTTGAAGGGCACATGGCAGGTAGTGTTAGAGAAGGGAATAAATAGGGAGGGATTTAGAGAACGGATGGGAGAGGGAGAGGGATTGATTTAGGGAACGGATGGGAGAGGGAGAGGGATTGATTTAGGGAACGGATGGGAGAGGGAGAGGGATTGATTTAGGGAACGGGTGGGAGAGGGAGAGGGATTGATTTAGAGAACGGGTGAGGAAGGGAGTGATTTAGAGAACGGGTGAGGGAAGGAGTGATTTAGAGAACGGGTGAGGGAGGGATTTAGAGAACGGGTTAGGGAAGCAATTGTTGTAGTGGTGGAGATGTACAGTGGGGCAAAAAAGTATTTAGTCAGCCACCAATTGTGCAAGTTCTCCCACTTAAAAAGATGAGAGGCCTGTAATTTTCATCATAGGTACACTTCAACTATGACAGACAAAATGAGAAAAAAAATCCAGAAAAACACATTGTAGGATTTTGAATGAATTAATTTGCAAATTATGGTGGAAAACTTTTGTTATTGACCAAATACTTATTTATCTCAATACTTTGTTATATACCCTTTGTTGGCAATGAAAGAGGTCAAACGTTTTCTGTAAGTCTTCACAAGGTTTTCACACAATGTTGCTGGTATTTTGGCCCATTCCTCCCTGCAGACCTCCTCTAGAGATCTAGGGATTTAAAGGGAGGTGGAGGGAGGGATTTAGAGAAAGGGTGAGGGAGGAAGTGATTTAAAGAAAGGTTAAGGGAGGGAGGGATTTTGAGAACAGGTGAGGGAGGGAGGGATTTAGAGAAAGGGTGAGGGAGGGAGGGATTTAGAGAAAGGGTGAGGGAGGGAGTGATTTAAAGAAAGGTTAAGGGAGGGAGGGATTTAGAGAAAGGGGGAGGGACTGATTTAAAGAACGGGTGAGAGAGGGAGTGATTTAGAGAATGAGGGAGGGAGTGATTTAAAGAAAGGTTAAGGGAGGGACGGATTTAGAGAAAGGGGGAGGGACGGATTTAGAGAAAGGGGGAGGGACTGATTTAGAGAACGGGTGAGAGAGGGAGTGATTTAGAGAATGGGTGAGGGAGGGAGTGATTTAAAGAAAGGTTAAGGGAGGGAGGGATTTAGAGAAAGGGGGAGGGACTGATTTAGAGAACGGGTGAGAGAGGGTGTGATTTAGAGAATGGGTGAGGGAGGGAGGGATTTAGAGAATGGGTGAGGGAGGGAGGGATTTAGAGAATGGGTGAGGGAGAGTGATTTAGAGAAAGGGAGGGGAAGGGAGTGATTTAGAGAACGGGGGAGGGGGGGAGGGATTTAGAGAGTGGCTGAGGGAGGGAGTGATTTAGAAAAAGGTTGAGGGAGGGAGGGATTTAGAGAAAGGGGGAGGGACTGATTTAGAGAACGGGTGAGAGAGGGACTGATTTAGAGAACGGGTGAGGGAGGGAGTGATTTAGAGAAAGGGGGAGGGACTGATTTAGAGAACGGGTGAGAGAGGGAGTGATTTAGAGAAAGGGTGAGGGAGGGAGTGATTTAGAGAAAGGGGGAGGGACTGATTTAGAGAACGGGTGAGAGAGGGAGTGATTTAGAGAACGGTTAAGGGAGGGAGGGAGTGATTTAGAGAACCGGTGAGGAAGGGAGTGATTTGAAGAAAGGGGGAGGGACTGATTTAGAGAACGGGTGAGGGAGGGAGTGATTTAGAGAACGGGTGAGGGAGGGAGAGGGAGTGATTTAGAGAACGGGTGAGGGAGGGAGGGATTTAGAGAAAGGGTGAGGGACTGATTTAGAGAACGGGTGAGGGACTGATTTAGAGAAAGGGGGAGGGACTGATTTAGAGAATGGGTGAGGGAGGGAGTGATTTAGAGAACGGGTGAGGGTGAGGGAGTGATTTAGAGAACGGGTGAGGGAGGGAGTGATTTAGAGAACGGGTGAGGGAGGGAGTGATTTAGAGAACGGGTGAGGGAGGGAGTGATTTAGAGAACGGGTGAGGGAGGGAGTGATTTAGAGAACGGGTGAGGGAGGGAGTTATTTAGAGAACGGGTGAGGGAGGGAGTTATTTAGAGAACGGGTGAGGGAGGGAGTGATTTAGAGAACGGGTGAGGGAGGGAGTGATTTAGAGAACGCGTGAGGGAGGGAGTGATTTAGAGAAAGCGTGAGGGAGGGAGTGATTTAAAAGAACAGGTGAGGGAGGGATTTAGAGAATGGGTGAGGAGGGAGTGATTTAGAGAACGGGTGAGGGACGGAGTGATTTAGAGAAATGGTGAGGGAGGGAGTGATTGAAAGAAAGGGTGAGGGAGGGAATGATTGAAAGAAGGGTGAGGGAGGGAATGATTTAGAGAAAGGATGGGGGAGTGAGTGATTTAAGGAAAGGTTGAGGGAGCGAGGGGGAGTGATTAAGAGAACGGGTGAGGGAGGAAGTGATTTAGAGAAAGGGTGAGGGAGTGAGTGATTTAGAGAAAGGGTGAGGGAGGGAGTGATTTAAAGAAAGGTTAAGGGAGGGAGGGATTTAGAGAAAGGGGGAGGGACTGATTTAGAGAACGGGTGAGAGAGGGTGTGATTTAGAGAATGGGTGAGGGAGAGAGTGATTTAGAGAAAGGGAGGGGAAGGGAGTGATTTAGAGAATGGGTGAGGGAGGGAGGGATTTAGAGAATGGGTGAGGGAGGGAGGGATTTAGAGAATGGGTGAGGGAGAGTGATTTAGAGAAAGGGAGGGGAAGGGAGTGATTTAGAGAATGGGTGAGGGAGGGAGGGATTTAGAGAACGGGGGAGGGAGGGAGGGATTTAGAGAACGGGGGAGGGAGGGAGGGATTTAGAGAACGGGGGAGGGAGGGAGGGATTTAGAGAACGGGGGAGGGGGGGAGGGATTTAGAGAGTGGCTGAGGGAGGGAGTGATTTAGAAAAAGGTTGAGGGAGGGAGGGATTTAGAGAAAGGGGGAGGGACTGATTTAGAGAACGGGTGAGAGAGGGACTGATTTAGAGAACGGGTGAGGGAGGGAGTGATTTAGACAAAGGGGGAGAGACTGATTTAGAGAACGGGTGAGAGAGGGAGTGATTTAGAGAAAGGGTGAGGGAGGGAGTGATTTAGAGAAAGGGGGAGGGACTGATTTAGAGAACGGGTGAGAGAGGGAGTGATTTAGAGAACGGTTAAGGGAGGGAGGGAGTGATTTAGAGAACGGTTAAGGGAGGGAGGGAGTGATTTAGAGAACGGTTAAGGGAGGGAGGGAGTGATTTAGAGAACGTTAAGGGAGGGAGGGAGTGATTTAGAGAACCGGTGAGGAAGGGAGTGATTTGAAGAAAGGGGGAGGGACTGATTTAGAGAACGGGTGAGGGAGGGAGTGATTTAGAGAACGGGTGAGGGAGGGAGAGGGAGTGATTTAGAGAACGGGTGAGGGAGGGAGGGATTTAGAGAAAGGGTGAGGGACTGATTTAGAGAACGGGTGAGGGACTGATTTAGAGAAAGGGGGAGGGACTGATTTAGAGAATGGGTGAGGGAGGGAGTGATTTAGAGAACGGGTGAGGGTGAGGGAGGGAGTGATTTAGAGAACGGGTGAGGGAGGGAGTGATTTAGAGAACGGGTGAGGGAGGGAGTGATTTAGAGAACGGGTGAGGGAGGGAGTGATTTAGAGAACGGGTGAGGGAGGGAGTGATTTAGAGAACGGGTGAGGGAGGGAGTGATTTAGAGAACGGGTGAGGGAGGGAGTGATTTAGAGAACGGGTGAGGGAGGGAGTGATTTAGAGAACGCGTGAGGGAGGGAGTGATTTAGAGAAAGCGTGAGGGAAGGAGTGATTTAAAAGAACAGGTGAGGGAGGGATTTAGAGAATGGGTGAGGAGGGAGTGATTTAGAGAACGGGTGAGGGACGGAGTGATTTAGAGAAATGGTGAGGGAGGGAGTGATTGAAAGAAAGGGTGAGGGAGGGAATGATTGAAAGAAGGGTGAGGGAGGGAATGATTTAGAGAAAGGATGGGGGAGTGAGTGATTTAAGGAAAGGTTGAGGGAGCGAGGGGGAGTGATTAAGAGAACGGGTGAGGGAGGAAGTGATTTAGAGAAAGGGTGAGGGAGTGAGTGATTTAGAGAAAGGGTGAGGGAGGGAGTGATTTAAAGAAAGGTTAAGGGAGGGAGGGATTTAGAGAAAGGGGGAGGGACTGATTTAGAGAACGGGTGAGAGAGGGTGTGATTTAGAGAATGGGTGAGGGAGAGAGTGATTTAAAGAAAGGTTAAGGGAGGGAGGGATTTAGAGAAAGGGGGAGGGACTGATTTAGAGAACGGGTGAGAGAGGGTGTGATTTAGAGAATGGGTGAGGGAGAGAGTGATTTAGAGAAAGGGAGGGGAAGGGAGTGATTTAGAGAATGGGTGAGGGAGGGAGGGATTTAGAGAATGGGTGAGGGAGGGAGGGAGGGATTTAGAGAATGGGTGAGGGAGAGTGATTTAGAGAAAGGGAGGGGAAGGGAGTGATTTAGAGAATGGGTGAGGGAGGGAGGGATTTAGAGAACGGGGGAGGGGGGAGGGATTTAGAGAGTGGCTGAGGGAGGGAGTGATTTAGAGAGTGGCTGAGGGAGGGAGTGATTTAGAAAAAGGTTGAGGGAGGGAGGGATTTAGAGAAAGGGGGAGGGACTGATTTAGAGAACGGGTGAGAGAGGGAGTGATTTAGAGAACGGGTGAGGGAGGGAGTGATTTAGAGAAAGGGGGAGAGACTGATTTAGAGAACGGGTGAGAGAGGGAGTGATTTAGAGAACGGGTGAGAGAGGGAGTGATTTAGAGAAAGGTTGAGGGAGGGAGTGATTTAGAGAAAGGGGGAGGGAGTGATTTAGAGAAAGGGGGAGGGAGTGATTTAGAGAACGGGTGAGAGAGGGAGTGATTTAGAGAACGGTTAAGGGAGGGAGGGAGTGATTTAGAGAACGGTTAAGGGAGGGAGGGAGTGATTTAGAGAACGTTAAGGGAGGGAGGGAGTGATTTAGAGAACCGGTGAGGAAGGGAGTGATTTGAAGAAAGGGGGAGGGACTGATTTAGAGAACGGTGAGGGAGGGAGTGATTTAGAGAACAGGTGAGGGAGGGAGAGGGAGTGATTTAGAGAACGGGTGAGGGAGGGAGGGATTTAGAGAAAGGGTGAGGGACTGATTTACAGAACGGGTGAGGGACTGATTTAGAGAAAGGGGGAGGGACTGATTTAGAGAATGGGTGAGGGAGGGAGTGATTTAGAGAACGGGTGAGGGTGAGGGAGGGAGTGATTTAGAGAACGGGTGAGGGAGGGAGTGATTTAGAGAACGGGTGAGGGAGGGAGTGATTTAGAGAACGGGTGAGGGAGGGAGTGATTTAGAGAACGGGTGAGGGAGGGAGTGATTTAGAGAACGCGTGAGGGAGGGAGTGATTTAGAGAAAGCGTGAGGGAGGGAGTGATTTAAAAGAACAGGTGAGGGAGGGATTTAGAGAATGGGTGAGGAGGGAGTGATTTAGAGAACGGGTGAGGGACGGAGTGATTTAGAGAAATGGTGAGGGAGGGAGTGATTGAAAGAAAGGGTGAGGGAGGGAATGATTTAGAGAAAGGATGGGGGAGTGAGTGATTTAAGGAAAGGTTGAGGGAGCGAGGGGGAGTGATTAAGAGAACGGGTGAGGGAGGAAGTGATTTAGAGAAAGGGTGAGGGAGTGAGTGATTTAGAGAAAGGGTGAGGGAGGGAATGATTGAAAGAAAGGGTGAGGGAGGGAGTGATTTAGAGCAAGGGGGATGGAGGGAGTGATTTAGAGAAAGGGGAGGGAGTGATTTAGGGAACGGGTGAGGGAGGGAGTGATTGAAATAAAGGGTGAGGGAGGGAATGATTTAGAGAAAGGGTGAGGGAGGGAGTGATTTAGAGAAAGGAAGGGGGGAGTGATTTAGAGAGAGGTTGAGGGAGGGAGTGATTTAGAGAAAGGAAGGGGGGAGTGATTTAGAGAGAGGTTGAGGGAGGGGGTGATTTAGAGGAAGGGAGGGGGAGGGAGTGATTTAGAGGAAGGGAGGGGGAGGGAGTGATTTAGAGAAAGGGTGAGGGAGTGAGTGATTTAAGGAAAGGTTGAGGGAGCGAGGGGGAGTGATTTAGAGAACGGGTGAGGGAGGAAGTGATTTAGAGAAAGGGTGAGGGAGTGAGTGATTTAGAGAAAGGGTGAGGGAGGGAGTGATTTAGAGAAAGGGGGAGGGAGGGAGTGATTTAGAGAAAGGGGGAGGGAGGGAGTGATTTAAAGAAAGGTTAAGGGTGGGAGGGATTTAGAGAACAGGTGAGGGAGGGAGTGATTTAGAGAACGGGTGGGGGTGATTTAGGTGAAAGGGAGGGAGGGATTTAGAGAACGGGTGAGGAAGGGAGTGATTTAGAGAAAGGGTGAGGGAGGGAGTGATTCAGAGAAAGGGTGAGGGAGGGAGTGATTTAGAGAAAGGGTGAGGAAGGGAGTGATTTAGAGAAAGGGTGAGGAAGGGAGTGATTCAGAGAAAGGGTGAGGGAGGGAGTGATTCAGAGAAAGGGTGAGGGAGGGAGTGATTTAGAGAAAGGGTGAGGAAGGGAGTGATTTAGAGAAAGGGTGAGGGAGGGAGTGATTTAAAGAAAGGTTAAGGGAGGGAGGGATTTAGAGAACAGGTGAGGGAGGGAGGGATTTAGAGAACGGGTGAGGGAGGGAGTGATTGAGAGAAAAGGTGAGGGAGGGAGTGATTGAGAGAACGGGTGAGGGAGGGGGTGATTTAGAGAAAGGGTGAGGGAGGGAGTGATTTAGGGAAAGGTTGAGGGAGGGAGTGATTTAGAGAATAGGTGAGGAGGGAGTAATTTAGAGAAAGGGTGAGGGAGGGAGTGATTGAGAGAAAAGGTGAGGGATGGAGTGATTTAGAGAACGGGTGAGGGAGGGAGTGATTTAGAGAAAGGGTGAGGGAGGGAGTGATTTAGAGAAAGAGGGAGGGAGTGATTGAGAGAAAAGGTGAGGGAGGGGGTGATTTAGAGAAAGGGTGAGGGAGGGGGTGATTTAGAGAAAGGGTGAGGGAGGGGGTGATTTAGAGAAAGGGTGAGGGAGGGAGTGATTTAGAGAAAGGGGGAGGGAGGGAGTGATTTAGAGAAAGGGAGAGGGAGTGATTTAAAGAATGGGGGAGGGAGTGATTTAGAGAAAGTGTGAGGGAGGGAGTGA
Source organism: Salvelinus fontinalis (assembly GCF_029448725.1). Classification (NCBI taxonomy): domain Eukaryota; kingdom Metazoa; phylum Chordata; class Actinopteri; order Salmoniformes; family Salmonidae; genus Salvelinus; species Salvelinus fontinalis. The sequence continues at coordinate 14,744,600 of NC_074697.1, read as the reverse complement.
TTTAGAGAACGGGTGAGGGGGGGAGAGGGAGGGATTTAGAGAACGGTTAAGGGAGGGAGTGATTTAGAGAACGCGTGAGGGAGGGAGAGGGAGGGATTTAGAGAACAGGTGAGGGATAGAGTGATTTAGAGAGGGTGAGGGAAGGAATTATTTAGAGAAAGGAAGGGGGAGGGAGTTATTTAGAGAAAGGTTGAGGGAGGGAGAGGGCGTGATTTAGAGAGAGGTTGAGGGAGGGGGTGATTTAAAGGAAGGGAGGGGGAGGGAGTGATTTAGAGAAATTTTGAGGGAGGGCGTGATTTAGAGCGGGTGAGGGAGAGAGGGATTTAGAGAACGGGTGAGGGAGGTAGTGATTTAGAGAAAGGGTGAGGGAAGGAGTGGTTTAAAGAAAGGTTAAGGGAGGGAGGGATTTAGAGAACAGGTGAGGGAGGGAGGGATTTAGAGAACGGGTGAGAAGGGGGTTATTTTGAGAAGAGGTGAGGGATGGAGTGATTTAGAGAAAGGGGGAGGGAGTGATTTCGAGAACAGGTGAGAGAGGGAGAGGGAGTGATTTAGAGAACAGGTGAGGGAGGGAGTGATTTAGAGAACAGGTGAGGGAGGGAGGGATTTAGAGAACAGGTGAGGGAGGGAGGGATTTAGAGAACGGGTGAGGGAGGGAGTGATTTAGAGAACGGGTGAGGGAGGGAGTGATTTAGAGAACGGGTGAGGGAGGGAGTGATTTAGAGAACGGGTGAGGGAGGGAGTGATTTAGAGAACGGGTGAGGGAGGGAGTGATTTAGAGAAAGGGTGAGGGAAGGAGTGATTTAGAGAAAGGGTGAGGGAGGGAGGGATTTAGAGAATGGGTGAGGAGGGAGTGATTTAGAGAAATGGTGAGGGAGGGAGAGGGAGTGATTTAGAGAACGGGTGAGGGAGGGAGTGATTTAGATAAGGTTGAGGGAGGGAGTGATTTAGAGAAAGGGGGAGGGAGGGAGTGATTTAGAGAAAGGAAGGGGGGGTTATTTAGAGAAAGGTTGAGGGAGGGAGAAGGTGTGATTTAGAGAGAGGTTGAGGGAGGTTTGTAAAGAAAGGGTGAGGGAGTGAGTGACTTAAGGAAAGGTTGAGGGAGAGAGGGGGAGTGATTTAGAGAACGGGTGAGGGAAGGAGTGATTTAGAGAACGGTTAAGGGAGGGAGTGATTTAGAGAACAGGTGAGGGAGGGAGGGATTTAGAGAACAGGTGAGGGAGGGAGTGATTTAGAGAACGGGTGAGGGAGGGAGTGATTTAGAGAAAGGGTGAGGGAGGGAGGGATTTAGAGAATGGGTGAGGAGGGAGTGATTTAGAGAAAGGGTGAGGGAGGGAGTGATTTAGAGAACGGGTGAGGGAGGGAGTGATTCAGAGAACGGGTGAGTGAGGGAGTGATTTAGAGAAAGGGTGAGGGAGGGAGGGATTTAGAGAATGGGTGAGGGAGGGAGTGATTTAGAGAAAGGGTGAGGGAGGGAGTGATTTAGAGAACGGGTGAGGGAGGGAGGGATTTAGAGAAGGGTGAGTGAGGGAGTGATTTAGAGAAAGGGTGAGGGAGGAGTGATTTAGAGAAAGGAAGGGGGGAATGATTTAGAGAAAGGGTGAGGGAGGGGTGATTTAGGTGAAAGGGAGGGGGAGGGCGTGATTTAGAGAGAGGTTGGTGGAGGGAGTGATTTAGAGAATGAGGGAGGGAGTGATTTAGAGAACGGGTGAGGGAGGGAGTGATTCAGAGAACGGGTGAGTGAGGGAGTGATTTAGAGAACAGGTGAGGGAGGGAGGGATTTAGAGAATGGGTGAGGGAGGGAGTGATTTAGAGAAAGGGTGAGGGAGGGAGTGATTTAGAGAACGGGTGAGGGAGGGAGGGATTTAGAGAAGGGTGAGTGAGGGAGTGATTTAGAGAAAGGGTGAGGGAGGAGTGATTTAGAGAAAGGAAGGGGGGAATGATTTAGAGAAAGGGTGAGGGAGGGGTGATTTAGGTGAAAGGGAGGGGGAGGGCGTGATTTAGAGAGAGGTTGGTGGAGGGAGTGATTTAGAGAATGAGGGAGGGAGTGATTTAGAGAAAAGGTGAGGGAGGGAGTGATTTAGAGAAAAGGTGAGGAAGGGAGTGATTTAGAGAACGGGTGAGGGAGGGAGAGGGAGTGATTTAGAGAACGGGTGAGGGAGGGAGTGATTTAGAGAAAGGGTGAGGGAGGGAGAGGGAGTGATTTAGAGAACGGGTGAGGGAGGGAGTGATTTAGAGAAAGGGTGAGGGAGGGAGTGATTTAGAGAACGGTTAAGGGAGGGAGTGATTTAGAGAACGGGTGAGGGAGGGAGTGATTTAGAGAAAGGGGGAGGGAGGGAGGGATTTAGAGAATAGGTGAGGAGGGAGTGATTTAGAGAAAGCGTGAGGGAGGGAGTAATTTAGAGAAAGGAGGAGGGAGTAATTTAGAGAAAGGGGGAGGGAGGGAGGGATTTAGAGAATAGGTGAGGAGGGAGTGATTTAGAGAAAGCGTGAGGGAGGGAGTAATTTAGAGAAAGGAGGAGGGAGTGATTTAGAGAAAGGGGGAGGGAGGGAGGGATTTAGAGAAAGGGTGAGGGAAGGAATTATTTAGAGAAAGGAAGGGGGAGGGAGTTATTTAGAGAAAGGTTGAGGGAGGGAGAGGGCGTGATTTAGAGAGAGGTTGAGGGAGGGAGTGATTTAAAGGAAGGGAGGGGGAGGGAGTGATTTAGAGAAATTGAGGGAGGGCGTGATTTAGAGCGGGTGAGGGAGGGAGGGATTTAGAGAACGGGTGAGGGAGGTAGTGATTTAGAGAAAGGGTGAGGGAAGGAGTGATTTAAAGAAAGGTTAAGGGAGGGAGGGATTTAGAGAACAGGTGAGGGATGGAGTGATTTAGAGAAAGGGGAAGGGAGTGATTTCGAGAACAGGTGAGAGAGGGAGAGGGAGTGATTTAGAGAACAGGTGAGGGAGGGAGTGATTTAGAGAAAATGTGAGGGAGGGAGTGATTTAGAGAACGGGGGAGGGAGGGAGTGATTTAGAGAAAGGAAGGGGGGGTTATTTAGAGAAAGGTTGAGGGAGGGAGAAGGTGTGATTTAGAGAGAGGTTGAGGGAGGTTTGTAAAGAAAGGGTGAGGGAGAGAGGGGGAGTGATTTAGAGAACGGTTAAGGGAGGGAGTGATTTAGAGAACAGGTGAGGGAGGGAGGGATTTAGAAAACCGGTGAGGGATGGAGTGATTTAGAGAACGGGTGAGGGAGGGAGGGATTTAGAGAATGGGTGAGGAGGGAGTGATTTAGAGAAAGGGTGAGGGAGGGAGAGGGAGTGATTTAGAGAACGGGTGAGGGAGGGAGTGATTTAGGGAACGGTTAAGGGAGGGAGTGATTTAGAGAACGGGTGAGGGAGGGAGTGATTTAGAGAACGGTTAAGGGAGGGAGTGATTTAGAGAAAGGGGGAGGGAGTGATTTAGAGAAAGGGGGAGGGAGGGAGGGATTAAAAGAACGGGTGAGAAGGGGGTTATTTAGAGAAGAGGTGAGGGAGGGAGTGATTTAGAGAAAGGGGGAGGGAGGGATTTAGAGAATGAGGGAGGGAGTGATTTAGAGAACGGGTGAGGGAGGGAGTGATTTAGAGATTGGGTGAGGGAGGGAGAGGGAGTGATTTAGAGAACAGGTGAGGGAGGGAGTGATTTAGAGAATGGGTGAGGGGAGGGAGTGATTTAGAGAACAGGTGGTGAGGGAGGGATTTAGAGAACGGGTTGGGGAGGGGAGGGAGTGATGACGGGGAGGGAGTGATTTAGAGAACGGGTGAGGGAGGGGGAGGGAGTGATTTAGAGAACAGGTGAGGGAGGGGGAGGGAGTGATTTAGAGAACGGGTGAGGGAGGGGGAGGGAGTGATTTAGAGAACAGGTGAGGGAGGGAGTGATTTAGAGAACAGGTGGTGAGGGAGGGAGTGATTTAGAGAACGGGGAGGGAGGGAGAGGGAGTGATTTAGAGAACGAGGGAGGGAGGGAGGGAGGGAGAGGGAGTGATTTAGAGAAAGAGGGAGGGAGGGAGGGAGGGAGGGAGGGAGGGAGGGAGGGAGAGGGAGTGATTTAGAGAAAGAGGGAGGGAGAGGGAGTGATTTAGAGAAAGAAGGAGGGAGAGGGAGTGATTTAGAGAACGGGTGAGGGAGGGAGAGGGAGTGATTTAGAGAAGGAGGGAGGGAGGGGGAGGGAGTGATTTAGAGAAAGAGGGAGGGAGGGAGAGGGAGTTATTTAGAGAACGGGTGAGGGAGGGAGAGGGAGTGATTTAGAGAAAGAGGGAGGGAGGATGCTACCGCTTCTGCCAGCGGAAAATGGCTGCTGCAACCCAAGTCCATCCTGATACACAGAAACGACGTAAAGGTGGAGAGAGAGAGAGAGGAGAGAAGGATTAGAAAATGAGAGCAGAGAGTGAGATAGAACGAGAGAGTGACAGAGTGAGGGTGTGAGTGTCCGCGTGTGTGTTCTGGCGAAGGGGGGATCTAACGGACAGGGATACCGGGACAGGGAGCTCGAAGCAGCGGCTACACCGAGACATGGAGGGCGAGTAAGTCCTTATCTTTTTATTTTATTTCATACGATATTACACGAAATCAATTTAGCTTGGTCATTACATTAATCTCTGATAAGCACCGATGTTACACAAGAAGGCAACCTCAGGATAGACAAAGGTACAGTCTATTGATATAGTTGAGGATAAACACCATTACGTAGTCTTGAATCAACAGTATACAGCCCCATTCCCGATATATTCATGCAAATATGTGATAAATATGTATATATATGATTAGGGTTACATGGGGGCTACAATATAAACGGTATAAAGACAGAATTCAATACCTTATCAAAGACAACACGTCTTCTAATCGAATGATAAAAACCCACTGTGCGAACTACCAGGTAATAGTCACGCAGTGGCGAGGACTTCTATTTAACCGTTAAATAAATCAGTCAACGTGTAAAATGTATTGGAAGAAATTGACAAAATATGGCGAGTTTTGGCCAAGCTCTCATTCACAGACACAGGATCCGGTAAACCTAGGGAGGGATGTTGGCGATGGGATTTTTTTTTATCAACGCGTCTCGGGTTTCATTATGATTTTTAAAGCCCAACTTTATGAATGAAATGTGATTTTTCTCTCGTCCTCTTCCTCAACCCCTCCTCTCCTTCCCTTTTCTCGTCGCCCCCTCCCCCCATCTATCGCTCCCTCTCTATCCTCGCACCCACTCATCTCTCCCTTTTTTTCCCAAACGATTGCATTTTTTCCCCTTCGAGATATTGCAGGTTAAATCGCTGTGTTTTTTTATTGTATTTCATTCATAAAATAAGGAATATCGGGATGTGTTAGCGAGCGAGTGCGTATAGCAGCGTAGTGTGTGATGAGCAGGCAGTAGGGGGAGAGAGGAGAACGCAATGTTTTCACAATTATTGCAATAATAATGGGAATCCTATGTAATACAAAATGTAACGATATGATGCCCTGTGTCTTAGCAGTTCTGTCGATCCACGGTGATGGAATTTAAAACAGTCGTTCATTGTGCATCTGGCGGACTAGAGGAGAAGGAGAGGGTTGTGTTGCGAGGTACAGGGCCTCGCTCGGATGGCGAATGGGCGCGTTCATTGATACATCTGGGAAACAATTCTTCTTGCTCCCACCTCCCATTCGGTCATTTTCGCCTTGCCTCTATATGTCTTTCATTCCGTGCCATTTCCCCCGTGACACTACATTACTCAGGAATAAGAGTCATCCTAAAACAAACCCTGATATGGTTTATTTACGATTTTTTTTTTTTTGTAACTGTATAATAATATAATATTCAGTCCCAACTGTTCTGTGTTCATTGGTGCAGTCATCACATCCTAGGCGAGATTAGATTTACCTTGTTCACGTGACCGTCCATTATAAAAACCTGTCTGTTTCCGTCCTTTCCTACCATTGATATCTACGGTGGGGCTCGTAGTCCAGTAGTGTGGTTCTGCTATGCTTCTATAGGAGTAGACCTACTGAGGTTAGGAAATAGACAAACATCATGACTACAAAATAAATACATGTAAAATGGAGGAGTGCTTATAAAATAATAAATAATAATAATCTTGACGTTTTGAAACAGGATGTTGATAAAACAGTTAGATTTCCGGAGTGACACAGCGGTCTGAGACAGTGCATCTCAGTGCTTGAGGCGTCACTACAGACAACCTGGTTTGAATCCAGTCTGTAGCACGAACCGGCTGTGATTGGGAGTCCCATAGGGTGGCGCACAATTAGCCCCAGAGTCGTCCAGGTTTGGCCGGAGTAGGCCGTCATTGTAAATAAGAATTTGTTCTGAACTGACTTGCCTAGTTAAATAAAGGTTAAATATATATATTTTTAAGTGATGCTTGATATCGTAGCCAATGTCAACAGACCATAGCATGATTATGTTGTAATTTGGACCATGGATTGTATGTTCCCCGCTCTCTCTGCCTGTCGCTCTCTCTCTCTCTCTCTCTCTTTCTCTCTCTCTGCCTGTCGCTCACTCTCTCTTTCTCTCTTTCTCTCGCTCTCTCTGCCTGTCACTCTCTCTCTCTCTCTCTCTCTCTCTCTCTGCCTGTCGCTCTCTTTCTCTCTCTCTCTCTGCCTGTCGCTCTCTCTCTGCCTGTCGCTCTCTCTCTCTCTACCTGTCGCTCTCTTTCTCTCTCTCTCTGCCTGTCGCTCTCTCTCTCTCTGCCTGTCGCTCTCTCTTTCTCTCTCTCTCTGTCTGTCGCTCGCTCTCTCTCTCACTCTCTTTCTCTGCCTGTCGCTCTCTTTCTCTCTCTCTCTGCCTGTCGCTGTCTCTCTCTCTGCCTGTCGCTCTCTCTCTCTGCCTGTCGCTCTCTCTCTTTCTCTCTCTCTCTGCCTGTCGCTCTCTCTCTTTCTCTCTCTGCCTGTCGCTCTCTCTCTCTCTCTCTCTCGGCCTGTTGCTATCTCTCTTTGCCTGTCGCTCTCTCTCTGCCTGTCGCTCGCGCTCTCTCTCTCTCTGCCTGTCTATAATCTCTCTGTCGCTCTCTCTTCCTTATAATCTGTCTGCCTGTCTATAATATCTCTGTCTGTCACTCTCTCTCTGCCTGTCTATAATCTTTCTCTGTCGCTCTCTCTTCCTTATAATCTCTGTCTGTCTATAATCTCTATGCCTGTCGCTTTCTCTCTCTCTCTGTCTATAATCTCTTTCTCTCTGTCTATAATATATCTCTCTGTTTATAATCTCTCTCTGTCTATAATCTCTCTGTCTATAATCTCTCTCTCTGCCTGTCTGTCGCTCTCTCTCTCTGTCGCTCTCCCTCTCTCTGTCTGTCTATATCTCTCTCTGTCCATCTTCCTGCCTTACTATCTCTTTGCCTTACTATCTCTCTGCATATGAATGCTTATTAATTTGTTAAAATAGGTATGAACTTGTAAGAACTTTCCTACTCTGTTCATTTCATGCTTGACCAGTTGCCTCCGACCCTTTGTAAAGGCAGCGATCAAATTGTATTACATAGGGTGGTTGTGGTTCTAATTGTTTCTCTCCTTTTCAACTGTGTGTGTGTGTGTGTGTGTGTGTGTGTGTGTGTGTGTGTGTGTGTGTGTGTGTGTGTGTGTGTGTGTGTGTGTGTGTGTGTGTGTGTGTGTGTGTGTGTGTGTGTGGGTGTGTGGGTGTGTGTGGGTGTGTGTGGGTGGGTGTGTGTGGGGGTGGGTGTGTGTGGGGGTGGGTGTGTGTGTGTGTGGGTGTGGGGGTGTGTGTGTGTGCGGGGGTGTGTGTGTGCGTGTGTATGAATTAATTTGTGCATAAATGCTTGTGTATGGTATTTGAATGTGTGTGTTCTGTACAGTGTGTGTGTGAGTATCATTGTGTCGTCTAATCTCCTCTCGTCTCTCCTCAGTGTGCGTGTTCGAGCCGTGGTGATGACGCGTGACGACTCCAGTGGCGGCTGGGTACCCCTGGGGGGCGGCGGCCTCAGTCACGTGGTAATATGTAAGGGGAGGAGCCATGAAGGCAGGGGGCGGAGAGAATACATTGTACGCGGAGAGCGGCTACGCGACCGAGCAGTGAGTCTGTGTGTCACGCCTGTCTTCAGTGCTGGGTCACCCGAGGACTAGTCCATTGGTTCCGTTGTATGAGGCAAACTAAAGCAAACACAGTGGAAGTATTGTGAACGTATTTGACTAATGTATTCGTGTGCTATAACCCTAACGATATGGTACGGCGTTTTGTGGGAGCTCTTGTTTGTGGAGGACCGTAGATCGTTGGTGCAGTGATCCCTTCTACATCCCGTGTGTGTGTGTGTGTGTGTGTGTGTGTGTGTGTGTGTGTGTGTGTGTGTGTGTGTGTGTGTGTGTGTGTGTATATAGCCGGTGCTGGAGTGTGCTGTGCAGAAGGGGCTGGTCTACAACAAAGTGAACCCTATCTTTCATCACTGGCGCGTGGAGGAACGTAAGTTTGGCCTGACGTTCCAGAGTCCTGCTGACGCCATCTCCTTCGAGCGCGGCCTCCAGGCAGTCATCGATAAACTGGAACGCGGCTCTGAATCTCCTTCCTCCTCCACGCCTGAAGAGGGCGACACTGAGGACGATGGTCAAGCAGTGAGTGGCTTCATCCTTTTATACAGATCCAGGATCAGATTAGATCCAGGATCAGATTAGATCTAGGATCAGATTAGATCCAGGATCAGATTAGATCCAGGATCTGTTTAGTGGAGTTTAGTTTCCTTTATTCAATGTTGTTCTAAGGGCAGAACGAATGTGATTGGTTCAATTAATAATCAGTGGGCGGGAGCATACAGAGATTGTGTTGTTCACTCTCTGTCGGTCCTGGATCAAGACGGTCATGTGATTGTGTCGGTCCTGAATCAAGACGGTCATGTGATTGTGTCGGTCCTGAATCAAGGCGGTCATGTGATTGCGTCGGTCCTGGATCAAGACGGTCATGTGATTGTGTCGGTCCTGAATCAAGACGGTCATGTGATTGTGTTGGTCCTGAATCAAGACGGTCATGTGATTGTGTCGGTCCTGAATCAAGACGGTCATGTGATTGTTTTGGTCCTGAATCAAGACGGTCATGTGATTGTGTCGGTCCTGAATCAAGACGGTCATGTGATTGTGTCGGTCCTGAATCAAGACGGTCATGTGATTGTGTCGGTCCTGAATCAAGACGGTCATGTGATTGTGTCGGTCCTGAATCAAGACGGTCATGTGATTGTGTCGGTCCTGAATCAAGACGGTCATGTGATTGTGTCGGTCCTGGATCAAGACGGTCATGTGATTGTGTCGGTCCTGAATCATGTTGTGTACTGAGAATGGAATGTACATGAATGTGCAGTCTGTCTCCGACTGTGGTACATGTGTGATGAGCTGTAGCATACAAATATAATCTATTTTCGAAATATCTAGATTATATTTCTAGGAGTTGTAGTGTGTGTCAGTCTACATTGACCTCTGACCTGTAGTTTGATGATGTCAGTACCATACAGGAAGTGAGTCATCAAAATTCCGAGGGGTAGATCTCAGTTTGCTTTTTGACTGCGAAAGTGATCTCGACTCAGAAAAGGTTGGTGACCACTGATTGGCCGAAATGTGTAAGAGTATTTTTCCATAGATAGTTAATTTTATTAAAAAGACAAGGTGTGACTATATGTACTGAGCTTGTAAAATGTTTATTATTATTTATGTTTATTACATTTTTTTATTTCACCTTTATTTAACCAGGTAGACTAGTTGAGAACAAGTTCTCATTTACAACTGCGACCTGGCCAAGATAAAGCATAGCAATTTGACACATACAACAACACAGAGTTACACATGGAATAAACAAACAAAATCTATATACAGTGAGTGCAAATGAGGTAAGATAATAAATAGGTCATAGTGGCAAAGTAATTACAATATAGCAATTAAACACTGGAATGGTAGATGTGCAGAAGATGAATGTGCAAGTAGAGATACTGGGGTGCAAAGAAGCGAGATAAATAAATAAATGCATTATGGGGATGAGGTAGTTGGATGGGCTATTTACAGATGGGCTATGTTACAGGTGCAGTGATCTGTGAGCTGCTCTGACAGCTGGTGTTTAAAGCTAGTGAGGGAGATGTGTCTCCAGCTTCAGTGATTTTTGCAGTTCGTTTCAGTCATTGGCAGCAGAGAACTGGAAGAAAAGGCGGCCAAAGGAGGAATTGGTTTTGGGGGTGACCAGAGAGATATACCTGCTGGAGCGCATGCTACGGGTGGGTGCTGCTATGGTGACCAGTGAACTGAGATAAGGCGGGGCTTTACCTAGCAGAGACTTGTAGATGACCTGGAGCCAGTGGGTTTGGTGAAGAGTATGAAGCGAGGGCCAGCCAACGAGAGCGTACTGGTCGTATGGTGGGTAGTATACGGGGCTTTGGTGACAAAACGGATGGCACTGTGATAGACTGCATCCAATTTACTGAGTAGAGTGTTGGAGGCAATTTTGTAAATGACATCGCCGAAGTCGAGGATCGGTAGGATAGTCAGTTTTACAAGGGTATTTTTGGCAGCATGAGTGAAGGAGGCTTTATTGCGATATAGGAAGCCGATTCTAGATTTAATTTTGGATTGGAGATGTTTAATGTGAGTCTGGAAGGAGAGTTTACAGTCTAACCAGACACCTAGGTATTTGTAGTTGTCCACGTATTCTAAGTCAGAGCCGTCCAGAGTAGTGATAATGGACAGGCGGGCGGGTGCAGGCAGGTGCGGGCAGGTGCGGGCAACGATCGATTGAAAATACATTAAGCACGCTGTTTGATTAAATAATTAAGACACACAAATGACTCAAGAGGGAGACAGAGATCAAGATAACAGGAATAAACCTGTCCCCGACCACCGTCCTCCTCTTGCTGCTGCTGGTGGTCTTTTCAGTTTCTGTCATTCTGCCGAAGTTGCCAGTAATAGGCTACACCGGCGGGTCGGCAACCTTTTCCATTCAGAGTGCCAATTTATCCTACCGTTTCTACCGATTTGCATGCTAGTTATGATTTTCATATGCAGGGGTAGAAGCTGGGGTAGAAGCTGTTCTGGAGTCTTATGGTTTGGGGGTAGAAGCTGTTCAGGAGTCTTATGGTTTGGGGGTAGAAGCTGTTCAGGAGTCTTATGGCTTGGGGGTAGAAGCTGTTCAGGAGTCTTATGGCTTGGGGGGTAAAAGCTGTTCAGGAGTCTTATGGCTTGGGGGGTAGAAGCTGTTCAGGAGTCTTATGGCTTGGGGGGTAGCTGTTCAGGAGTCTTATGGCTTAGGGGTAGAAGCTGTTCAGGAGTCTTATGGCTTGGGGGGTAGAAGCTGTTCAGGAGTCTTATGGCTTGGGGGTAGAAGCTGTTCAGGAGTCTTATGGCTTGGGGGGTAGAAGCTGTTCAGGAGTCTTATGGCTTGGGGGATAGAAGCTGTTTAGGAGTCTTATGGCTTGGGGGTAGAAGCTGTTCAGGAGTCTTATGGCTTGGGGGTAGAAGCTGTTTAGGAGTCTTATGGCTTGGGGGTTAGAAGCTGTTCAGGAGTCTTATGACTTGGGGTAGAAGCTGTTCAGGAGTCTTATGACTTGGGGTAGAAGCTGTTCAGGAGTCTTATGACTTGGGGGTAGAAGCTGTTCAGGAGTCTTATGGTTTGGAGGTAGAAGCTGTTCAGGAGTCTTATGGCTTGGGGGTAGAAGGTGTTCAGGAGTCTTATGGCTTGGGGGTAGAAGCTGTTCAGGAGTCTTATGGCTTGGGGGGTAGAAGCTGTTCAGGAATCTTATGGCTTGGGGGTAGAAGCTGTTCAGGAGTCTTATGGTTTGGGGGTAGAAGCTGTTTAGGAGTCTTATGGCTTGGGGGTAGAAGCTGTTTAGAAGCCTTTTGGACCTAGACTTGGCTTTCCGGCACCGCTTGCCGTGCGGTAGCAGAGAGAACAGTCTATGACTAGGGTGGCTGGAATCTTCGTACATTTTTAGGGCCTCCTTCTGACACCGCCTAGTATAGAGGTCCTGGATGGCAGGAAGCTTGGCCCCAGTGATGTACTGTGTCGTACGCACTTGCGTCTGTAGTGCCTTGCAGTCGGAGCCCGAGCAGTTGCCATACCAGGCGGTGATGCAACCAGTCAGGATGCTCTCGATGGTGACGCTGTGGAGGATCTGAGGACCCATGCTAAATCTTTTCAGTCTCCTGAGGGGGAAAACGTGTTGTCGTGACCTCTTCACCACTGTCTTGGTGTGTTTGGACCATGATGGTTTGTTGTTGATGTGGACACCAATGAACTTGAAGCTCTCAACCTGCTCTACTACAGCCCACTGATGACCTCTGACCTGTAGTGTGTCGGTCTACATGACCTCTGACCTGTACTTTGATGATGTCAGTCCCATACAGGAAGTGAGTCATCTTCCAACAGCCGGAAGGAGATGCTTCCCAAGCCCGTCACCATAGTAACCAGCGAGTCCTCCTCCACCTGCTTCGTACGCTCCACCTCCGAGGAGTTTAGCTTCGGAGCGTCCCACACGCTCACCACCACCACACCTGCCCAGGTAAAGACTAGAACACACCTCACCACTACTACTACTGCCCAGGTAAAGACTAGAACACACCTCACTACTACTACTACTGCCCAGGTAAAGACTAGAACACACCTGACCACTACTACTACTGCCCAGGTAAAGACTAGAACACACCTCACTACTACTACTACTAATACTGCCCAGGTAAAGACTAGAACACACCTGACCACTACTACTACTACTACTACTACTGCCCAGGTAAAGACTAGAACACACCTCACTACTACTACTACTGCCCAGGTAAAGACTAGAATACACCTCACCACTACTACTACTGCCCAGGTAAAGACTAGAACACACCTCACTACTACTACTACTGCCCAGGTAAAGACTAGAACACACCTCACTACAACTACTACTGCCCAGGTAAAGACTAGAATACACCTCACTACCACTACTACTACTGCCCAGGTAAAGACTAGAACACACCTCACCACTACTACTACTGCCCAGGTAAAGACTAGAACACACCTCACCACTACTACTGCCCAGGTAAAGACTAGAACACACCTCACTACTACTACTACTGCCCAGGTAAAGACTAGAACACACCTCACTACCACTACTACTACCACTACTACTGCCCAGGTAAAGACTAGAACACACCTCACCACTACTACTACTGCCCAGGTAAAGACTAGAACACACCTCACTACTACTACTACTGCCCAGGTAAAGACTAGAACACACCTCACTACTACTACTACTGCCCAGGTAAAGACAAGAACACACCTCACTACTACTACTACTGCCCAGGTAAAGACTAGAACACACCTCACCACTACTACTACTGCCCAGGTAAAGACTAGAACACACCTCACCACTACTACTGCCCAGGTAAAGACTAGAACACACCTCACTACTACTACTATTGCCCAGGTAAAGACTATAACACACCTCACTACTACTACTGCCCAGGTAAAGACTAGAACACACCTCACTACTACTACTACTGCCCAGGTAAAGACTAGAACACACCTCACCACTACTACTGCCCAGGTAAAGACTAGAACACACCTCACTACTACTACTACTGCCCAGGTAAAGACTATAACACACCTGACCACTACTACTGCCCAGGTAAAGACTAGAACACACCTCACCACTACTACTACTGCCCAGGTAAAGACTAGAACACACCTCACTACTACTACTACTGCCCAGGTAAAGACAAGAACACACCTCACTACTACTACTACTGCCCAGGTAAAGACTAGAACACACCTCACTACTACTACTACTGCCCAGGTAAAGACTAGAACACACCTCACCACTACTACTACTGCCCAGGTAAAGACTAGAACACACCTCACTACTACTACTACTGCCCAGGTTAAGACTAGAACACACCTCACCACTACTACTACTGCCCAGGTAAAGACTAGAACACACCTCACCACTACTACTGCCCAGGTAAAGACTAGAACACACCTCACCACTACTACTACTGCCCAGGTAAAGACTAGAACACACCTCACTACTACTACCCAGGTAAAGACTAGAACACACCTCACTACTACTACCCAGGTAAAGACTAGAACACACCTCACCACTACTACTACTACCCAGGTAAAGACTAGAACACACCTCACCACTACTACTGCCCAGGTAAAGACTAGAACACACCTTACCACTACAACTACTACTGCCCAGGTAAAGACTAGAACACACCTCACCACTACTACTACTGCCCAGGTAAAGACTAGAACACACCTCACCACTACTACTGCCCAGGTAAAGACTAGAACACACATCACTTCTACTACTACTAATACTGCCCAGGTAAAGACTAGAACACACCTCACTACTACTGCCCAGGTAAAGACTAGAACACACCTCACTACTACTACTACTGCCCAGGTAAAGACTAGGACACACCTCACCACTACTATTGCCCAGGTAAAGACTAGAACACACCTCACTACTACTACTACTACTGCCCAGGTAAAGAATAGAACACACCTCACCACTACTACTACTGCCCAGGTAAAGACTAGAACACACCTCACTACTACTACTGCATAGGTAAAGACTAGAACACACCTCACTACTACTACTGCATAGGTAAAGACTAGAACACACCTCACTACTACTACTACTACTGCCCAGGTTAAGACTAGAACACACCTCACCACTACTACTACTGCCCAGGTAAAGACTAGAACACACCTCACCACTACTACTACTGCCCAGGTAAAGACTAGAACACACCTCACTACTACTACTACTACTGCCCAGGTAAAGACTAGGACACACCTCACCACTACTACTACTGCCCAGGTAAAGACTAGAACACACCTCACTACTACTACTACTACTACTACTGCCCAGGTAAAGACTAGAACACACCTCACTCCTACTACTACTACTACTACTGCTGCCCAGGTAAAGACTAGAACACACCTCACCACTACTACTACTACTGCCCAGGTAAAGACTAGAACACACCTCACTACTACTACTACTACTGCCCAGGTAAAGACTAGAACACACCTCACTACTACTACTACTACTACTACTACTGCCCAGGTAAAGACTAGAACACACCTCACTACTACTACTACTACTACTACTGCCCAGGTAATGACTAGAACACACCTCACTACTACTACTACTACTGCCCAGGTAAAGACTAGAACACACCTCACTACTACTACTACTGCCCAGGTAAAGACTAGAACACACCTCACCACTACTACTTCTGCCCAGGTAAAGACTAGAACACACCTCACCACTACTACTACTGCCCAGGTAAAGACTAGAACACACCTCACTACTACTACTGCATAGGTAAAGACTAGAACACACCTCACTACTACTACTGCCCAGGTAAAGACTAGAACACACCTCACCACTACTACTACTGCTACTACTACCCAGGTAAAGACTAGAACACACCTCACTACTACTACTACTACTGCCCAGGTAAAGACTAGAACACACCTCACCACTAATACTGCCCAGGTAAAGACTAGAACACACCTCACTACTACTACTACTACTACTACTGCCCAGGTAAAGACTAGAACACACCTCACTACTACTACTACTACTGCCCAGGTAAAGACTAGAACACACCTCACTACTACTACTACTGCCCAGGTAAAGACTAGAACACACCTCACTACTACTACTACTACTGCCCAGGTAAAGACTAGAACACACCTCACTACTACTACTACTGCCCAGGTAAAGACTAGAACACACCTCACTACTACTACTACTGCCCAGGTAAAGACTAGAACACACCTCACTACTACTACTACTGCCCAGGTAAAGACTAGAACACACCTCACTACTACTACTACTGCCCAGGTAAAGACTAGAACACACCTCACCACTACTACTGCCCAGGTAAAGACTAGAACACATCTCACCACTACTACTACCCAGGTAAAGACTAGAACACACCTCACCACTACTACTACTACTACTGCCCAGGTAAAGACTAGAACACACCTCACTACTACTACTACTGCCCAGGTAAAGACTAGAACACACCTCACTACTACTACTGCCCAGGTAAAGACTAGAACACACCTCACCACCACTACTACTACTACTGCTGCCCAGGTAAAGACTAGAACACACCTCACTACTACTACTGCCCAGGTAAAGACTAGAACACACCTCACTACTACTGCCCAGGTAAAGACTAGAACACACCTCACCACTAATACTACTGCCCAGGTAAAGACTAGAACACACCTCACCACTACTACTACTACTACTGCCCAGGTAAAGACTAGAACACACCTCACTACTACTACTACTGCCCAGGTAAAGACTAGAACACACCTCACCACTACTACTACTGCCCAGGTAAAGACTAGAACACACCTCACCACTACTACTACTGCCCAGGTAAAGACTAGAACACACCTCACCACTACTACTACTGCCCAGGTAAAGACTAGAACACACCTCACTACTACTACTACTGCCCAGGTAAAGACTAGAACACACCTCACTACTACTACTACTGCCCAGGTAAAGACTAGAACACACCTCACTACTACTACTACTCCCCAGGTAAAGACTAGAACACACCTCACTACTACTACTACTCCCCAGGTAAAGACTAGAACACACCTCACTACTACTACTACTGCCCAGGTAAAGACTATAACACACCTGACCACTACTACTGCCCAGGTAAAGACTAGAACACACCTCACCACTACTACTACTGCCCAGGTAAAGACTAGAACACACCTCACCTCACTACTACTGCCCAGGTAAAGACTAGAACACACCTCACCACTACTACTACTGCCCAGATAAAGACTAGAACACATCTCACTACTACTACTGCCCAGGTAAAGACTAGAACACACCTCACCACTACTACTACTGTCCAGGTAAAGACTAGAACACACCTCACTACTACTACTGCCCAGGTAAAGACTAGAACACACCTCACCACTACTACTACTGCCCAGATAAAGACTAGAACACATCTCACTACTACTACTGCCCAGGTAAAGACTAGAACACACCTCACCACTACTACTACTGTCCAGGTAAAGACTAGAACACACCTCACTACTACTACTGCCCAGGTAAAGACTAGAACACACCTCACTACTACTACTGCCCAGGTAAAGACTAGAACACACCTCACTACCACTACTACTGCCCAGGTAAAGACTAGAACACACCTCACCACTACTACTACTACTGCCCAGGTAAAGACTAGAACACACCTCACCACTACTACTACTGCCCAGGTAAAGACTAGAACACACCTCACTACTACTACTGCTGCCCAGGTAAAGACTAGAACACACCTCACTACTACTACTGCCCAGGTAAAGACTAGAACACACCTCACCACTACTACTACTACTGCCCAGGTAAAGACTAGAACACACCTCACCACTACTACTACTGCCCAGGTAAAGACTAGAACACACCTCACCACTACTACTACTGCCCAGGTAAAGACTAGAACACACCTCACTACTACTACTGCCCAGGTAAAGACTAGAACACACCTCACTACCACTACTACTGCCCAGGTAAAGACTAGAACACACCTCACTACCACTACTACTGCCCAGGTAAAGACTAGAACACACCTCACCACTACTACTACTACTGCCCAAGTAAAGACTAGAACACACCTCACCACTACTACTACTACTGCCCAGGTAAAGACTAGAACACACCTCACTACCACTACTACTGCCCAGGTAAAGACTAGAACACACCTCACCACTACTACTACTACTGCCCAAGTAAAGACTAGAACACACCTCACTACTACTACTGCTGCCCAGGTAAAGACTAGAACACACCTCACTACTACTACTGCTGCCCAGGTAAAGACTAGAACACACCTCACTACTACTACTACTGCCCAGGTAAAGACTAGAACACACCTCACTACTACTACTGCCCAGGTAAAGACTAGAACACACCTCACTACTACTACTACTACTGCCCAGGTAAAGACTAGAACACACCTCACTACTACTACTACTACTGCCCAGGTAAAGACTAGAACACACCTCACTACTACTACTACTGCCCAGGTAAAGACTAGAACACACCTCACTACTACTACTACTGCCCAGGTAAAGACTAGAACACACCTCACTACTACTACTACTGCCCAGGTAAAGACTAGAACACACATCACTACTACTACTACTGCCCAGGTAAAGACTAGAACACACCTCACCACTACTACTACTGCCCAGGTAAAGACTAGAACACACTGCTGGTGATATAATGGATCCAGATTGCTGTAATTGTTAAGTCTCCTATTCTGATAATCTTCTTCTCTTCAGATCCACACCAGGCCTACGCAGCACCAACTCTCCCAAGTCACCGCTGTATTGAACCCTCCGTCCCCCCCTCCACCTCCCCCTGCTCCCCCTACTCCTCCAAAGGTCCCCCCAGCCTCCTCCCCCCTCTCCCCCACCATCTCTCTACTAGAGGAGGGAGACCTGCGCAGCCTTGACCCCTGTAAGGACCTATGGGGTTCCCGGGGGTACGAGGATTACCGGCGTGCCGGGGCGCAGAGGACCATGGTGGGCGGTCTAACTGGGGGGGTGGTGGTGGGCAGTGGGGGCAGCATACAGGACAAGTCCACAGAGCTGTGTGTGGTACGCTTTGAGAAGGAGGTGGCAGGGGTGGGTACGGCGGGCTGCGAGGTAACGGTCACTCTGGACAGTAAAGGTTCCCAGCGCCTCTCCTCCTCCTCCTCGCCCACCTGCATGGCCTCCATGCCCAATGCTGTATCTGGAGGCTCGTCGGGTGCCGGCTCGCCCCAAGAGACCGGGAAGGGAAGTCCCTCCCCTTGCTGCATCCACACCTCTCTGGCCACTCCCCGCTCACGGACTCGCAAGCGAGGAGGAGGTGGAGGAGGGGCAGCAGCGGGAGGCGGGGATGGTACCGACGGTGACCCGGCCATCTCCCCAGACGAGGACAGTCCGTGTCCGGCGGGGTCGTCGTGTTCGTCGCGCTGCGTCTACTGCCGCTCCGTGTTCAGCCAATCAGAGAACGGGCGGGGCCGCTGCCGGGACGCCCCCGACCCCGCCCTACACTGCCTGCGCCAGTGGACCTGTGTGTGGTGCGCAGAGAGCCTGCTTTATCACTGTATGTCGGACTCAGAGGGCGAGTTCTGGGAGCCGTGTTCCTGCGAGGACTCTTTAGGGGAGGGCCATCCCCACCCTCTGTGCTGTGCCCGCTGGTTGGCCCTCCTGGTCCTGTCCCTGTTCGTGCCCTGCATGTGCTGCTACCTGCCCCTGCGGGCTTGCCTGCGCTGTGGAGAGAGGTGCGGCTGTTGTGGGGGGAAGCACAAGGCCGTCCGGTGAGGCCAGGCTGGGGAGGCTAGACCCAGGGGGGTTGGAGGTGTTGGGGGGGCTAGACCCAGGGGGGTTGGAGGTGTTTGGGGGGGCTAGACCCAGGGGGGTTGGAGGTGTTGGGGGGGATAGACCAAGGGGGGTTGGAGGTGTTGGGGGGGCTAGACCCAGGGGGGTTGGAGGTGTTTGGGGGGGCTAGACCCAGGGGGGTTGGAGGGTGTTGGGGGGCTAGACCCAGGGGGGTTGGAGGGGGGCTAGACCCAGGGGGGTTGGAGGGTGTTGGGGGGCTAGACCCAGGGGGGTTGGAGGGGGGCTAGACCCAGAGGGGTTGGAGGTGTTGGGGGGGCTAGACCCAGGGGGGTTGGAGGGTGTTGGGGGGCTAGACCCACGGGGGTTGGAGGGTGTTGGGGGGCTAGACCCAGGGGGGTTGGAGGGGGGCTAGACCCAGGGGGGTTGGAGGGGGGCTAGACCCAGGGGGGTTGGAGGGGGGCTAGACCCAGGGGGGTTGGAGGGGGGCTAGACCCAGGGGGGTTGGAGGGGGGCTAGACCCAGGGGGGTTGGAGGGGGGCTAGACCCAAGGGGGGTTGGAGGGGGGCTAGACCCAGGGGGGTTGGAGGGGGGCTAGACCCAGGGGGGGTTGGAGGGGGGCTAGACCCAGGGGGGTTGGAGGGGGGCTAGACCCAGGGGGGGTTGGAGGGGGGCTAGACCCAGGGGGGTTGGAGGGGGGCTAGACCCAGGGGGGTTGGAGGGGGGCTAGACCCAAGGGGGGTTGGAGGTGTTTGGGGGGCTAGACCCAGTGGGGAGGGAGGGTGTTGGGGGGGTGTTGGGCAGTGGGGAGGGAGGGGGCTAGATGCAGGGGGGAGGGAGGGTGTTGGGAAGAGGGGCTAGACCCAGGGGGGTTGGAGGTGTTTGGGGGGGCTAGACCCAGGGGGGTTGGAGGGGGGCTAGACCCAGAGGGGTTGGAGGTGTTGGGGGGGTGTTGGGCAGTGGGGTTGGAGGGGGGCTAGACCCAGGGGGGTTGGAGGTGTTTGGGGGGGCTAGACCCAGGGGGTTGGATGTTTGTTGAGACTTTGGGGTGAAGAAACAGACTGTTTGGAATGGAGGAGATAGAGAGGGAGCACAGGGGAAGATGAAATGCGCTCTCTCATTTAGGGGGTACACTCAGATCTCTTAACCCTAGCCCCCCCACGGCCCCCCAACAGCCTTCCACTCTCTCATTTAGGGGGTACACTCAGATCTCTTAACCCTAGCCCCCCAACAGCCTTCCACTCTCTCATTTAGGGGGTACACTCAGATCTCTTAACCTAGCCCCCCAACAGCCTTCCACTCTCTCATTTAGGGGGTACACTCAAATCTCAACCTAGCCCCCCCACGGCCCCCCCACAGCCTTCCACTCTCATTTAGGGGGTACACTCAGATCTCTTAACCCTAGCCCCCCCACGGCCCCCCCACAGCCTTCCACTCTCATTTAGGGGGTACACTCAGATCTCTTAACCCTAGCCCCCCCACGGCCCCCCCACAGCCTTCCACTCTCTCATTTAGGGGGTACACTCAGATCTCTTAACCCTAGCCCCCCCACGGCCCCCCACCAGCCTTCCACTCTCTCATTTCAAACTGGACCCTTCTTTCCCTCACTGGTTCATGTCTGCTGTGGAGGGGGACGTCTATCAGTGTAACACCAGTACCTACAGTATGGGAGGGGGATGTCTATCAGTGTAACAGCAGTACCTACAGTATGGGAGGGGGATGTCTATCAGTGTAACACCAGTACCTACAGTATGGGAGGGGGACGTCTATCTGTGTAACACCAGTACCTACAGTATGGGAGGGGGACGTCTATCTGTGTAACACCAGTACCTACAGTATGGGAGGGGTCATCTATGTGGCTGCCCTGCACACGGAACACAGGACACGGGACACTGAATGGCGCCAGGTTTAATGAAAATCACCAGGAGCCTTCATAGAGGAGTTACCGTCGTTACTGAGGACTGGCTGCTGATTGGCCTGTCTGAGGTCAGAGGTCAGAAACTGGACTGGGGGAGGAGAGAAGAGACTGATGATGTGTGTACACTGTTTCAACTGGCAGTTTTTTTTTTTTTTTTTTTTTTTAATTTAGGGAGAAAACACGCAAAAAACAAAAAGGACATTTATATATATGATTAGAATTTTGATTGGTATATTTTATTAAACATGTCGACAGGACCCCGTCAGTCACAGACACTGGAATGTTGTTTTGAAATTACCTCTGGAACTCCCAGATGACCACCCCCCCCCCCCTCCCTTACCTCTGGTTTAGCTCCGATGGAGAGAGAGAGGGAGAGAGAGACAGAGAGGGAGAGACAGAGAGGGAGAGAGAGAGACAGAGAGGGAGAGACAGAGAGGGAGAGAGAGAGACAGAGATAGAGACGGAGAGAGAGAGGGAGAGAGAGAGATCTCAGTCACAGAGGATGAGCGTGAGGTGAGATAATGTACTGTATTACAGCACTAGTGTTGTCTTGGGGGTGAGTTCAATATTTAAGTACGAGCACAGTGTTGGGTTAGGGTTCTAGAGGTTAGTGGTAGAGGGTATAGACGGGGCAGGGAGCAGTGTTGGGTTAGGGTTCTAGAGGTTAGTGGTAGAGGGTATAGACAGGGCAGGGAGCAGGGTTGGGTTAGGGTTCTAGAGGTTAGTGGTAGAGGGTATAGACGGGGCAGGGAGCAGTGTTGGGTTAGGGTTCTAGAGGTTAGTGGTAGAGGGTATGGGCAGGGAGCAGTGTTGGGGTTCTAGAGGTTAGTGGTAGAGAATATAGACAGGGCAGGGAGCAGTGTTGGGGTTCTAGAGGTTAGTGGTAGAGGGTATAGACAGGGTTGGGTTAGGGTTCTAGAGGTTAGTGGTAGAGGGTATAGACGGGGCAGGGAGCAGGGTTGGGTTAGGGTTCTAGAGGTTAGTGGTAGAGGGTATAGACAGGGCAGGGAGCAGTGTTGGGTTAGGGTTCTAGAGGTTAGTGGTAGAGGGTATAGACAGGGCAGGGAGCAGGGTTGGGTTAGGGTTCTAGAGGTTAGTGGTAGAGGGTATAGACAGGGCAGGGAGCAGTGTTGGGTTAGGGTTCTAGAGGTTAGTGGTAGAGGGTATAGACAGGGCAGGGAGCAGTGTTGGGTTAGGGTTCTAGAGGTTAGTGGTAGAGGGTATAGACAGGGCAGGGAGCAGGGTTGGGTTAGGGTTCTAGAGGTTAGTGGTAGAGGGTATAGACGGGGCAGGGAGCAGGGTTGGGTTAGGGTTCTAGAGGTTAGTGGTAGAGGGTATAGACAGGGCAGGGAGCAGTGTTGGGTTAGGGTTCTAGAGGTTAGTGGTAGAGGGTATAGACAGGGCAGGGAGCAGGGTTGGGTTGGGGTTCTAGAGGTTAGTGGTAGAGGGTATAGACAGGGCAGGGAGCAGTATATGAGGATGTGTATAGCAGACTGCTGCGTGGAAGAAGAAGTTACACTGGACATTCAGAAAGTCTTCAGACCCCTTGACTTTATCAACATTTTGTTACGTTACAGCCTTGTTCTAAAATTGATTAAATTGTTTTCCCTCAATCTACACACAATACCCCATAATGACATCACAATACCCCATAATGACATCACAATACCCCATAATGACAAAGTGAAAACAGATTTTCTTTCTAATTTATTAAAACCAAACTTAATTATCACATTTACATAAATATTCAGAGCCTTTACTCAGTACTTTGTTGAAGCACCTTTGGCAGCGATTACAGCCTTGAGTCTTCTTGGGTATGACGCTACAAGCTTGGCACACCTGTATTTGGGGAGTTTCTCCCATTCTTCTCTGCAGATCCTCTCAAGCTCTGTCAGGTTGGATGTGGAGCGTCGCTGCACAGCTATTTTCAGGTCTCTCCAGAGATGTTCGATCGGGTTCAAGTCCGGGCTCTGGCTGGGCCACTCAAAGACATTCAGAGACTTGTCCCAAAGCCACTCCTGTGTTGTCTTGGCTTTGTGCTTAGGGTCGTTGTCCTGTTGGAAGGTGAACCTTCACCCCAGTCTGAGGTCCTGAGCGCTCTGTAGCAGGTTTTCATCAGGGATCTCTCTGTACTTTGCTCCGTTCATCTTTCCCTCGATCCTAACTAGTCTCCCAGTCCTTGCCGCTGAAAACATCTC
Organism: Salvelinus fontinalis; assembly: GCF_029448725.1. Classification (NCBI taxonomy): domain Eukaryota; kingdom Metazoa; phylum Chordata; class Actinopteri; order Salmoniformes; family Salmonidae; genus Salvelinus; species Salvelinus fontinalis. The sequence goes on along the minus strand of NC_074697.1, from coordinate 14,721,136 downwards.
CACAGTATGATGCTGCCACCACCATGCTTCACCGTAGAGATGGTGCCAGGTTTCTTCCAGATGTGATGCTTGGCATTCAGGCCAAAGAGTTCAATCTTGGTTTCATCAGACCAGAGAATCTTGTTTCTCATGGTCTGAGAGTCCTTTAGGTGCCTTTTGGCAAACTCCAAGTGGGCTGTCATGTGCCTTCTACTGAGGAGTGGCTTCCGTCTGGCCACTCTACCATAAAGGCCTGATTGGTGGAGTGCTGCAGAGATGGTTGTCCTTCTGGAAGGTTCTCCTATCTCCATAGAGGAACTTTGGAGCTCTGACAGAGTTACCATCGGGTTCTTAGTCACCTCCCTGACCATGGCCCTTCTCCCCCGATTGCTCAGTTTGGCCAGGCGGCCAGTTCTAGGAAGAGTCTTGGTGGTTCCAAACTTCTTCCATTTCAGAATGATGGAGACCATTGTGTTTTTGTGGACCTTCAATGCTGCAGACATTTTTTAGTACCCTTCCCCACATCTGTACCTCGTCTCAATCCTGTCTCGGAGCTCTACGGACAATTCCTTCGACCTCATGGCTTGGTTTTTGCTCTGACATTCACTGTCAACTGTGGGACCTTATATAGACAAATCATGTCCAATCAATTGAATTTACCACAGATGGACTCCAATAAAATTGTAGAAACATCAAGGATGATCAATGGAAACAGGAAGCACCTGAGTTTAACTGAGTCTCAACGGGTCTGAATTTGCTAAAATTGATAAAATCCTGTTTTTGCTTTGTCATTATGGGGTATTGTATGTAGATTGAGGGGGGGGGGGAAACAACACCAATCTGTAGGCCCAACCCCCCCCCCCCCCAGCCATGTAAAATAGCAATCTGTAGGCCCCCCCCCCCCACGCATGTAAAACACCAATCTGTAGGCCCAACCCCCCGCCATGTAAAATACAGATCTGTAGGCCCAACCCCCAGCCATGTAAAATACCAACCTGTAGGCCCAACCCCCCCCCCCCAGCCATGTAAAATACCAATCTGTAGGCCCACCCCCCCAGCCATGTAAAATACCAATCTGTAGGCCCAACCCCCCCCCCAGCCATGTAAAATACCAACCTGTAGGCCCAACCCCCCCCCCCACCCATGTAAAATACCAATCTGTAGGCCCCCCCCACGTAAAATACCAATCTGTAGGCCCAACCCCCCCCCCACATAAAATACCAACCTGTAGGCCCAACCCCCCCCCCCCCCCCGCCATGTAAAATACCAATCTGTAGGCCCAACCCCCCCCCCCAGCCATGTAAAATACCAATCTGTAGGCCCAACCCCCCCCCCCCCAGCCATGTAAAATACCAACCTGTAGGCCCAACCCCCCCCCCCCCCAGCCTTGTAAAATACCAAGCTGTAGGCCCAACCCCCCCCCCCCCCCCAGCCATGTAAAATACCAATCTGTAGGCCCAACCCCCCCCTCCCAGCCATGTAAAATACCAACCTGTAGGCCCAACCCCCCCCCCCCAGCCCTCCCCCCCAGCCTTGTAAAATACCAACCTGTAGGCCCAACCCCCCCCCCCCCAGCCCCCCCCCCCCAGCCTTGTAAAATACCAAGCTGTAGGCCCAACCCCCCCCCCCCCCCCCCCCCCCCCAGCCTTGTAAAATACCAAGCTGCAGGCCCAACCCAACCCCCCCCCCAGCCATGTAAAATACCAATCTGTAGGCCCAACCCCCCCCCAGCCATGTAAAATACCAATCTGTAGGCCCAACCCCCCCCCCCACCCCCCCCGCCATGTAAAATACCAATCTGTAGGCCCAACCCCCCCCCCCCCAGCCATGTAAAATACCAATCTGTAGGCCCAACCCCCCCCCCCCCAGCCATGTAAAATACCAATCTGTAGGCCCAACCCCCCCCCCCCCCCCAGCCATGTAAAATACCAATCTGTAGGCCCAACCCCCCCCCCCCCCGAGCCATGTAAAATACCAATCTGTAGGCCCAACCCCCCCCCCACCCCCCCCGCCATGTAAAATACCAATCTGTAGGCCCAACCCCCCCCCCCCCCAGCCATGTAAAATACCAATCTGTAGGCCCAACCCCCCCCCTCCCCGCCATGTAAAATACCAATCTGTAGGCCCATCCCCCCCCCCAGCCATGTAAAATACCAATCTGTAGGCCCAACCCCCCCCGCCACCCCCCCCGCCATGTAAAATACCAATCTGTAGGTATTAGTAATGGCACAGGGAGTTAACGCAGTTAAACATCTCTCCGTATAAACTGTTAGACGGTCCATAGCTCTGGATTCAGACAGATGGTTGTAGTTAACCCTACACATGCTGGTGACCAGGGATGATAGCCTGCTAATACTTTTCAGACCAGCACATGACCCAGGCTAGTAGAAAGTGTTCCACTAGTCCCGTCTGTTCCGCTAGCCCCGTCTGTTCCGCTAGCCCCGTCTGTTCCGCTAGCCCCGTC